>NC_141036.1:60280000-60530000 GCF_052040795.2 Danio rerio
TAATCTGATTACTTTTTACATTGTGTAACTAGTAATATAATCAGATTACAATTCTCCAGAAGTAATCAGTCATTTGTAATCGATTACTTTTTAAAGTACAGTAATTTACCCAACACTGCCACAACTGAGTACAGTCATAAAACAAACACACACTGAGTACAGTCATATCAGTAATACACTCTAGTTTCGTGTTATTTGTGAGTGTGTGCGCATTATCTGACCGTCTGCGTCCCGATATCGATCATCTCCACTTTTCCTCCAATGAGACGCAGTTTCTCTGCCGTCATGTCCATCATTCGGTGTAAATCTGCTCTCTTCGTAACATCACTGGAGTCGCTCTCCACAGCGATCCACTGCCTGAGTGTCTGAACACACACACACACACACACACACACAGAGGTAAACACAAGGGAAAACGTCACTCTTCTGTGTTTTAAACAGTTTTCTTCTCTAAGAATATCAGCATTCTTCAATCAAGCGTCATGTATGAGTTCAGATAGTTTTGCATTGAGTTATATTATTAGCTTGTGTTTATTTCTCTATTCTGATTTGTGTGCATGTTCCAAATGAAGTCTAAACTCTAAAGTCAAACTTAGATTTTAGTTTTCTGTTCTAGTTTATAGTGTAGTTTTAGAGTGGCTCAGTGGCTAGCACTGTGGCCTCACAGCAAGAAGGTTGCTGGTTTGAGTCACGTACTCACACAGACCAGACCACAGGTTGGGCGCCCCCTGCTGGCCCCACTAACACCACTTTTGGCAGCAACCTAGCTTTTCCATGTGGTCTCCCATCCAGGTACTGACCGGGCACAGCCCTGCTCAGCTTCAGTGGGTGAAGTGTTATCACATCTTAAACTCGAGCACCTTCAATACACCATCCGAGGCTCTACAAAAAAAGTTTTGTGAGGTTTGGCACCCTTTCCTATCCTTCACTGAATGCTCAGGGGTTGCTATATCCTAAGTGAGACTTTATCCTTAATTTCCTAATTTTTTTAATCTGTTTTTATTTATTTATTTATTTATTTATTTATTCATTCATTCAGTCAGTCATTCATTCATTCATTTATTCATTTATTCATTTATTAATTTATTTATTTATTCATTCATTCAGTCATTTATTTATTCATTCATTCATTCAGTCATTCATTAATTTATTTATTTATTTATTCATTCATTCATTCAGTCATTTATTTATTTATTTATTTATTCATTCATTCATTCAGTCATTCATTCATTCATTTATTCATTCATTCATTCATTCAATTATTAATTAATTTATTTATTTATTCATTCATTTATTTATTTATTCATTCAGTCATTTATATATTCATTCATTCATTCATTCATTTATTCATTTATTTTTTTATTCATTTATTTTTTTATTTATTCATTAATTCATTCAGTCATTCATTCATTCATTTATTAATTAATTTATTCATTCATTCATTTATTAATTAATTTATTTATTCATTCATTTATTTATTTATTCATTCAGTCATTTATTTATTTATTCATTCATTCAGTCATTCATTCATTTATTCATTTATTTATTTATTCATTTATTTATTTATTCATTTATTTATTTTTTTATTCATTCATTCAGTCATTTATTTATTTATTTATTTATTCATTCATTCATTCATTGTCATTCATTCATTCATTCATTCATTTATTTATTTATTTATTTATTTATTTATTCATTCATTAATTCACTCATTTATTCATTTATTCATTCATTCATTCATTCATTCATTCATTCATTCATTCATTTATTTATTTATTTATTTATTTATTTATTTATTTATTCATTCATTCATTTATTTTTCTCTTTCTCCCGTTTTCTTTATGGGGTGTGAGTATGTCTGTAGCTCTGTACCATGTTCATATGTTGTTCAATATGAGTGTTGTGGAAAATTTAAAGACTTTTGAAAAATCAATAAAAATATTTGAGTAGAAAAACGAAGAAAAAAATCGACGAAATTGTATTTTTGCTCATTTAATTAAGTTTAATTGACTACATTTATTTTTCCAATCATTTATTTATATCTTTTTGGATGCTGTTTGACTTTAGCTTTAGACTTTATAACAATATCAATCATTTAAAACAAGCTTTTTCTTCCTTTGTGTTGATCAAAACACAGATAATAATACCGGATTTAAACAACCTGAGGTGGAGTAAATGAATTGTTAGGTCTAAATGCCAGTTCTGCATGTAGTCTGTCACATTCAAACTCGAGAGCTGATGTCAGAAATCAAAAAATCAATGTTCTTGATCAGCAGCATGACGACAGCAGTGTCAGATAAACGGCAGATCTATCTGCAGATTAAACCATCAATAAATGAAGATGATTAGATGACTGGGCGAACATCAAAACAGGTCACAATAGGGGGAGCTATTATGCAAAACTCACTGTTATGCAGGTTTGAGTTTCAGCAGTGTGTGAATATCTCCTGCTTCTAATGGTAAAGATGAATGAATTGTGTTTGTTCTAATCAGACTTGATGAATGAAACACTTTGATTGACATTCTCCCTTTGTACGTGTCATCAGAGGGGGAAAGCCCCGCCCACTAGTGCTACTAGTTTTGAATTTGTCACTTTGGAGTATGCATAGGCATTTGTAGCTCCGCCCTCTTCTGAAAAGAGCACAATCTCATTTGAATTTAAAGCGACAGTCACCAAAACCCCACATTTAGGATCAAAACCTGAAAGGGTGAGTTTCAGAGAGCTGGAGAACATTATCTGTGTGCTAGTTTGAGCTGAGCTTCACTACACACTCTACAGACAGCAGAGTAAAAGGTTATACATTTATTCACATGTTAAGGAAGATAATACGTTATTATTCTCATGTTACTTGTTTCATCTGGTGTGTGCGCTTAGTTGTTTGTAATAATATAAAATTTTTGACCTCTTCACACTGAAAGTATTATGCTCATTTACAAACAAAGCATTTAGCTTTTCTGCATTACATGATGAATAGGACTCACCAAGTCAGGGATAAAGTACATCCAGCCGGTTGTTATCTCAGAATAAAGCCTGACGGGTTTTTCAGCGCTGTTGTACAAGACTTGGTTTATCTTGGTGATAATAACTATCCTTAATGTAACTTAGTTGACACACAAAGTATGATGAAAATTCGACTTAATTATTTAATGTTAATTAAAGCTGAATGTATGATTCGGGATGCAGAGACAATCAGAAATAGGTATAATGGGAATATTTAAGTTCATATTTTTTAACACAAAATGTCCCTAAATACACATACAAATATTTTTTAGTGATAACTCGATATAATTTGTGATATTTATCAAAATGGTTTCATTCAAGTTATTTAGAGATGTATTGACGTTATAAATGTTAAGTTTAATGGGTTGTTATCAGCTGATTTTCACATTTTTTTTATCTTAAAGCAGGGGTGTCCAAACTCGATCCTTTAAGGCCTGCATAGTTTACCTCCAACTTCCTCCAATACACCTGCTTGGAGCTCTAGTATAGAAAGAGCTTGATCAGCTGGTTCAGGTGTGTTTAATTGGGGTTGGAACTAAAATATGCAGGACACCGGCTCTCCAGGACTGAGATTAGACACCCCTGCCTTATAGCATACTTTGGTCTGTTTTTGCGCTAGATGAGTAAACACACTCACATTTAAAACAGTGCTACGGTATCACTTTTACAGATTGCACAAAACTAACTCTCAACAAAAGTTACAGGGATATTACTATTTTCTCAATAATCAAAAAGTTACTTTTAACTGAATTACTAAATGTAACTGACATTAGTTTTTTGAAAAGAGTCAACAATAATAAAAGTTATTTATTATTTATTATTCACTTTTACGTTCACTTTTCACTTCACATTTTGAAAGTGCTTACATCTGCTTACATAATGCACCCCCACCCCCACATTGATTACAGTGTCACTTTTAACTGAACTTCTAAATGTAACTTGACATTACTTTTTTGAAAAGAGTAACTGAGATATTTTCATCAATAATAAAAAGGTTACTTTACTAGTTACTTGAAAGTAATCTGATTACATAATGCATTCCCCCACACTGGTTACAGTGTCACTTTTAACTGATTTTCTCAAAGTAGCGGACATTAAATTGTACATTGTACATTTTTGACAATGTAGCTCAGATATTTTCTCCAATAAGAAAAGTTACTTTACTAGTTACTTTAAAGTAATCCGATTACATAATGCACCCCCACCCCCACATCTGTTACAGTGTCACTTTTAGCTTAACTACTAACTGACATTACTTTTTCGAAGAGTAACTGAGATATTTTTTCCAGTAATAAAAAAGTAACTTCACTAGTTACTTGAAAGTAATCTGATTACATAATGCACCCCCCCCCAACCACACACACACACACACACACACACACACACACACTGGTTACAGTATAACTTTTACACATCATAAAAAACAAAAGTTACTGACATTATTTTTTGTGGAATTTTTTTTAACATCAATAAAAAAGTTACTTTACTAGTTACTTTAAAGTAATCCGATTACATAATGCACCCCCACCCCCACATTGGTTAAAGCGTCACTTTTAACTGAATTTCTCAAAGTAACGGACATTACATTGTACATTTTTGACAATGTCGCTCAGATATTTTCTCCAATAAAAAAAGTTACTTTAAAGTAATCCGATTACATAATGCACCCCACCCCCACATCAGTTACAGTGTCACTTTTAGCTTAACTACTAACTGACATTACTTTTTCGAAGAGTAACAGATAAAAACTTGAAAGTAATCTGATTACATAATGCACCCCCCCCCCCACACACACACACACACTGGTTACAGTATAACTTTTACACATCATACAAAACAAAAGTTACTGACATTATTTTTTGTGGATTTTTTTTTACATCAATAAAAAGTTACTTTACTAGTTACTTTAAAGTAATCCAATTACATAATCCACCCCCACATTGGTTACAGTGTCACTTTTAACTGAACTACTAACTGACATTACTTTTTTGAAAAGTAACTGAGAATTTTTTTTTTACATCAATAAAAAAGTTACTAGTTACTTTAAAGTAATCTGAATACATAATGCACCCCCCTCACACACACTTAATGCAGTATCACTTTTACACTTCACATAAAACGAATGTAACTGACAATATTTTTTTTTGTGAAAAGAGTAACTCAAATATTTTCACTTATATAGATTACTTTAAGTAATCTGATTACATAATGCATTCCCTCACTCCCACATTGGTTACAGCATCACTTTTAACTGAATTTCTAAAAGTTACTGACATTACTTTTTTGACAATGTAGCTCAATGTACTAGTTACTTTAAAGTGTCTGATTACATCATGCACCCAACACACACACACACACACACACATATACTGGTTACAGTATACCTTTTACACATCATGCAAAACAAAAGTAACTTGACATTACTTTTTGTGAAAGGAGTAACTCAGATATTTTCTCCATCAATAAAAAGTTACTTTACCAGTTACTTAAAAGTAATCTAATCACTCAATACACGGGTTTCATAGAACAACAGTGTTAAAATCAGTAAATACCTCCACAAACTCGTCTTGGTGTGTGTTCACATACTGCGTCAGCTCCTCAAACCTGAAAGCAGACGCTCCGGTGCACAGCAGAAGACAAAACACACTAATGCTGATCATCTGTGGAGAAAAACACAGTAAAATATTAGCATCAGAAGCAGAAATTAATGCATGCACGAGCACATCAGCAAACTCACCTTCAGTCTGAGGAGTTTCAGCTCATTGAGGAGCCGCTGTTAAATAGTTTTCATCATAGGGAACCTCCCGTCGAGATAAAGGTCACCAAGGCTCCTTCACATGGAGAAAAACCGCTTATAGCTGCCAAAATGAGTTTCTGGCCGGCAAACACAATCCCTAAAGCAAGAGCCTCATGCTGAGTTCAGTATGGAAGCAGATCAGCTGCATTCCAGAGCTCACAGACTCGTGGACAAATGTGAACTCATTTATTTAAAAATATTTGTTTATTTTATTTAAAAATATTGTAAAAATTATTCTATAGTTATATAAAATATAAATTATTATTATTAAAAGTAATTTTGATTTAATTGTATTTATTTTTATTGCTTTTTTGTTTGACATAATTTTATTCAATTGATTTTTTATCATTTAATTTATGAATTTTTAGTAATGCAATTTAATACTGCAATTTACATTTTTTGACGTTTTTTTATTTTATTTTTAAAACCAAATCTAATTTTAATTGAATAGTTTTAGTTTATTGATACTTTATTTTTAATTGTTTTATTATATATTACTTTTATTATTTGTTTTAAATGTTTTAATTATTATTTAATTGTATTTTTCCTAATGCAGTTTTATTAAATTCTAATTCTAATAGCTATATTTTTTTGTTTTATTTCATTATTTATTTCCTGTTTGTTTTGTTCTATCAAAACTAAAAACAACTGCATTATTAATCAAGGCATACTTGATGAAATTAAGTTAATTTTAGCTTTTTTACATCACTAAACCTTTGAACGGCAGTGTAATAATGGTTTTTACAAACATACAAAGCAGCACGCCAGCACTGAAATATTCCTTAATCCTCAAATCATCACCTTATACAGATTTCTATAGGATCGTGTGACATGGAAGACTGGAGTAATGATGAAAAAATCAGCTTTACATCAGATAAATAAATTATATTTTTAAATATATTAACTTAGAAAAGATGTATTTTAAATTCCAATATTATTTATTATTTTTCCCTTTTTTATTTAGATTTATTTTTCTGCATTTTAATTTTTATTTTTGACCAAGTGAGAAAAAACATTGAGAAAAAATTCTAAATATTCTAAACTTGGCTCACAACACAAAACTTCTCACAAAAAAATGTATAATGAATGATTTCTAAATGCGAATAAGTTTTACTGAAACAGTGAGCAAGCTGTTCATGCTCTAATCACAGGGGGTCTAATTAATGAATCAGCAATGAGCTTTTCTTTAATTGTGTTGACAGCTTCAGTTCATTCACAGCTGGGGAAACATTTCCGCTCCTTTTTAACCCGTACATCCTCAACCAGCATGCTACTATGTTTCCAAAACCCAAAAACATACTTCATAATCACCAGCTTTCATAAGCATATGCAGTAAAACCATCCACATTAAACATACTGTAGTGTTTTAAACTATAATACTGTATGATGAAGTATATTACACTGTAAATATTAAACAATCTACAACTCTGTTAATAAATGCTCCAGCGAACTGTAGTATTAAATATATGATTAACTGTAATAAATACTGTAGTATGCTTTTGTGTTACTGTGGTGTTACCATAGCACCTGTAGAATCACCACAACAGATCAATTACTGAAGTTGTTGTGTTACCATAGCAACTGTAGAATCACCACAACAGATCAATTACTATAGTTGCTGTTGTTACCATAGCAACTGTAGTATCACCACACCAGATCAAATACTAAAGTTGTTGTGTTACCATAGCAACTGTAGAATCACCACACCAGATCAGTTACTGTAGTTGTTGTGTTACCATAGCGACTGTAGAATCACTGCACCAGATCAATTACTTTAGTTGTTGTGTTACCAAAGCAACTGTAGAATCACCACAACAGATTAATTACTGAAGTAGTTGTGTTACCATAGTTACTGTAGAATCACTACAACAGATTAATTACTATAGTTGTTGTTACCATATCGACTGTAGTATCACCACAACAGATCAGTTACTGTAGTTGTTACCATAGCGACTGTAGTATCACCACAACAGATCAGTTACTGTAGTTGTTACCATAGCGACTGTAGTATCACCACAACAGATCAGTTACTGTAGTTGTTACCATATCGACTGTAGTATCACCACAACAGATCAGTTACTGTAGTTGTTACCATAGCGACTGTAGTATCACCACAACAGATCAGTTACTGTAGTTGTTACCATAGCCACTGTAGAATCACCACAGCAGATTATTTGAAGTTGTTGATGGTATAAAGCACTACAGTTTTTACTTGTAAATGACTCTAGTATTTCTGTCTTCATATGTTCAGCTTGTGCTGTAATGAATTCCTCAGAGACTGAATGAGAGTGAATTGAGTGCTTCTGTAATTCTGACCTCTGAATTAGTCAGGAAGAGATTAACTTTATGATGACTGAGAGTAAATCTTTAAGAATCAAACCTCTGCAGAAAGTGTGGTTGTTTTTCAGCAAAGCCACTAGATGGAGCTCTAGATCATGTGATGTCAGGCTGGACTATGTACTGTTCAATCATCCACCATCCTGATTTTAATACTCTTTCTGCACTCTTATGATGCAACGAAGGCTCATCACCAAATCATTTTTCATTTATGTTTCTTATTAAGTTATGTGTTGTTATTATTATTGTCATATTTTAGTTACACACTACCTGGGATTTAGTTTTCATATCTGTGGCTGAAAACAACAGATTTAGAGACAGTTTTTCTTAAAATATCTGGCCTTTATGCTTAAGTTCTGGTGTGTTGCTGTAAAAATACGCAAAAGTCTTCAGAAATTTCCCTTTTTATCTTAAGAACTCACTAATTCCTGGAGGAGCCAAATGTCCCTACGAGTATAGCAACACCAGTAAATGTTGACCTTATGTGTTCATATTTTAATTTCCATCAGGAAAATTGCTGATAAATCAAACAGAATGAAGAATTTAGAACATGTGAAGTGCAGATTGTGTTGTGTTTAGGGACAGAGGGAGAGAATATACAGTCTCTACAGTAGAAACACATTGTGTGTGTGTGTGTGTGTGTGTGTGTGTGTGTGTGTGCGTGCGTGTGTGTGCGTGTGTGTGCGTGCGTGTGCTTGCGTGTGTGTGTGTGTGGGTGGGTGGGTGGGGGGGGGGGGGGGGGATGTGTACCTATGTGTGTGTGTGTTCAGACTGCAGAGGAAGCTGAGCTGATATTGGAGTGTGTGTAGACAGTGTTTTTGTGGTGTTTTAACCACACAGTTCATCAGTAGTTCCTCATGAAGGGAATCCTCATTTAACACATTTCCGATTTTTAACATGCTGAACCACGGATGCTTTTTCCTCTATACTGTGATGTTTTGTTTTTATAAAGTTTATTTCTATAGCACATTTCCCACACAGTGGCAGTTCAAAGTGCTTTACATAAACAGGAATAAATGAAAAGACAAGTGTATAAGAAAATAATAACATAATAAGATTAATAATATACTAATAATATTAACATAATAATAAGATGAAAACAGTGTGAAGACAGTTCTTCCATACTTCAGAACACCGGTGTATCATATTTTCTCACTTTACTCTGGGACTTGCCGATTCTGCTGATCACAAGTTCCATCAATTCCATCATCTCTATTGATTAAGTGGATATTTTACATTGTGTTCTAATATTTAGTCATATTTTTCCTTTCATTTTGTTATAATTATCAGCGAACTAACGTTTTACTTTAAGTTTACTTTATGAGAATGATGATATTGGTGTTATCTACCAGTCAGAAATTAGTTGGTTCCTTGAGTGGTGTGATATAAATAAGCTTAAAAATAAATACTAAGAAAACAGAAGAGATGGTATTTGACCCAAAGTGTATAGGTGACCATCGTCAAGTGGTTGTACATGACCATCCTATCACTCAGTCAGAGACCTATAAGTACTTGGGCGTTTACATCGACAGTTCTTTCACATGGAAAACACACATTGAGTGGGTTTGTTCTCGTTTACACCAGAGATTGTATTTTTTACGGAGGTTATGTCTTTTTTCTTTACTTGCCTTGTGCTGCTGTGCACAGAGCCTTGTTAGTTAGTGTGTTTGTTTATGTTGCCTGCTGCCTGCCTGTATTTATCATTCACCTGTTATTCGACTATGACTCTGGATTCCCTGTGTACAACTATTTGTCCCTGATTGTGATTATCAACCATTCTCTGTGTGGATCCGCACTCCCTGTTGTCAGCGTCTCCCCCTGTGACAGATTTTTACTTGAACAATTCATTATTCTTTATATTATCATTATGTTCAGTATGTTTGGAATAATTTTTCTCCATTATCTATGATCATCTCCACATCATATTCTTCATGCCATTGCATGTGCACAGATTGTTGAATGCAGTATAAATGCATTTGTTGGTTTGTCTGTCGTTCTGGAGGCTGCTTTGGTGTTTCTGTCTCATTAATTGTGTTTTATTATTACATTATTTACTTAATATATATCAATTTAGTGTTTTCTGCCAAACTTATTGATTTATATGTCGTAATTATGAGCTTTTATGAATTCTGACCTTGTATGTCATAACTGTGTCTTTTATTTTGTAATTGTGAATTTTGAGATTTTTATAATTTTCTTATAATTTAGACTGTTTGTCTTTAACTTGTAATCAACCTTTAATATCAAATTTATGATGTATTTTGGCTTGTCCTGGCTGGCCCAGTTCTGTGTGGAGTTTGCATGTTCTCGCCAGGTTGGCGTGGGTTTCCTCCGGGTGCTCCGGTTTTCCCCACAGTCCAAACACATGCGCTATAGGGGAATTGATCAACTACACTGGCCGTAGAGTGTGTGTGTGTGAATCAGTGTGTATGGGTGTTTCCCAGTACTGGGTTGCGGCTGGAAAGGCATCTGCTGCATAAATTATATGCTGGAATAGTTGTTGGTTCATTCCACTGTGGCGACCCTTGATGAACAAATAGAGTGAGCTGAAGGTGAATGAATGAATGAATATTGGCAGCATTTTAATCTGCCAATCTTGACTCAGTATCTTAACATTCTCATTATGATTTACACATCATATCCCATAATTATTTTCCCTGTACTGGGTTGCAGCTGGAAGGGCATCCGCAGCGTAAAACATGTGCTGGATAAGTTGGTGGTTCATTTCACTGTGGTGACCCCCTGATGAATAAAGGACTAAGCCTGAAAGAAAATAAATGAATGAATGCCATTTGCCCTTTTATCTCATTATTGTGACTTGTTATTATCTAATTTTAGTCTTTATCTAACAATTCTAGCTTTATCTCATAATTATGGCTTATATCACAGTTATAACTTCATCTCAAAATTGACTTCTCTTCTAATTTTCAGTTACATTTCTCTCATGATTTTGCCCAATTTGACATTTTATCTCATAATATTGATTTTATTTCATTTTTATCTTGTGATTCACTTCGCTCCTCATTTTAGCTTAGTTGTTTATTTATTATCTTTTGCCGTAAAGATGCCGTTTTATCTAATGACTCCTTATCTCGCAGTTTTGAATTTATCTCATAATTATAACTTTTTATCGCAGTTTTAAATTTATCTCATACAAATTAGAATTAATAATTAAGAATATAAAATTGTCATAATTTTGCCTTTTAATCTCACAGTCTTGTCTATTTCATAAATATACTTTTAATATCACAGTTTTTTTTCAGTTTTGACTATCATATTCATTAAAATTATTACATTTTCTCATAATAATGACTTTTTATCTCGCAGTCTTGACTTTATCTTATAATTATATCTTTTATCTCCCAGTCTTGACTATCTTATAATTTTACTTTTAATCTCAGTTTTTCTTCAGTTTTGACTATCATATTTATTAAAATTATTACATTTTCTCATAAGTATGACTTTTTATCTCACAGGCTTGACTTTATCTCATAATTATAACTTTTATCTCTCAGTCTTGACTTCATCTTATAATTTTGACTTTTTATCTCTCAGCCTTGACTTTATCTCATAATTATACTTTTAATCTCAGTTTATTTCTTCCGTTTTGACTATCATTGTCACATAACCAGCGATCACTCTCCAGAGATCGCTGGTTCTCACACGAACAATAGGACTACACTTCCGCTCTCTTCTGGACTACATATGGGCGGAAGTGTAGTCTCTGGGGAGCGATCGCTGGTTATGTGACAGTCATATTCATTAAAATTATTACATTATCTCAAAATTATGACTTTTAATCTCTCAGTCTTGACATTATCTCATAATTATGAATCTGTTTTGACTATATCATATTTATTATAATTATTACATTTTCACATAATTATGATTTTTTTATCTCTCAGTTTTGACAATCTCATAATTACGACTTTTAATCTCACAGTTTTTGTTAGTTTTGACTCTCATATTTATTATAATTATTACACTTTCTCATAATTACGACTTTTTATCTCTCAATCTTGACTTTATCTCATAATTATGACTTTTTATCTTGCAGTCTTGACCTTATTTCATAATTATGAATTCTTATCTCATAGTCTTCACTTTATCTCATAATTATGACTTTTTATCTTTCTTTCTTGACTTTATCTCATAATTATGACTTTTTATCTCATAGTCTTGACTTTATCTCATAATTATGACTTCAGTTTTAACTTTCCATAATTATTATAATTCTTACATTTTCTTATAATTATAACTTTTTTATCTCACATTCTTGCCTTTATCTAATAATTATGAATTTTTATCTCATAGTTTTAACGTAATCACATAATTAAAACTTTTTATCTCTCAGTCTTGGCTTTATCTCATAATTAAGTCATGTACAGAAACGCATGTAATGAAATTACAGTGCATTTGCATAATTATGAGAAGGTTTTTTTGTTTGCTACACTCATCTATGTATACTAGAAATTGCTCTTTGCTAGTGCAATCAGCGTGGAATGATTTTTTGATCACGTAATCAGTACAGCACGTCAGAATCCTGACCTTTCATTGGTGTGAATGTGCAGAAAGCCTGAATCCAGCTGATTACAGCAGTGTTTCAGCGCTGCGTCAGCTTTATAGCAGCGCTCTCTTGAACTTTACCTCAGCCCAATTTAACCAGGATTCAGCAGGAATCAGCCCTGCACCTGTAGATCAGGGTTACCAGATCACACAACTCAAAACGTGTCATTTCATGCCTAAAACACATATTTCACAGTCACTGTTATGCATCAGAGCATGACAAATACTGTTATCAGCACACATGTTACCAGCATTCTCACTCACCAGTGTTATTATTGACTGAACATGGTTATGTAAAGAATATTTGCAGACTGACCATTAAATTCCGAGTCAGTTTAAGTGGCTGTTAGTGTGCATTATTTTCTAATTATTAAACATGTGTAGCACTAGTTTCTTCCACACATCCTTCTGTTGTGTTCTGATGTGATTTCTGACTGTTGTAGCTGTGAAATAACTAGTGATATGGAGCTGTAATGCGCTCTAAACCTGCCGGAACTACTTTAGCTGTGCCTTTATCTGACAATAACCAAACACATTAGGGTGATCATCAGCCAATCAGAATCAAGCATTTAGCAGACCTGTAATATAATTGAAAATAAATGAAGAGTTCAAAAGCCGCTAAACGCCATTTTCTCCAGAAATGAGATAATGACATTGAGCGAATGCTTTAGTACACCGTCAACAAATAGATTTGCTTCTAATAGGGATGTAACAATATTGTAAATACCGTCTGTAATGAAGTTTACGGCCCTTTGGCCGCCGGGAAGAAGGAGGCAGAGAACCGACGGAGCTTTAAAATGATTTATTGATAATAATGACGGCAGCTCCTCACGGAGACTTCCATTTAAAATCAAAACAAACGGACGGCAGCTCCTCGCGGAGACTGCCGTCAAACTGAAAGCAAAAGTAAAATAACATGCCCGGGCCCGGTCCTCTCTCGGCCTCCTCTGCCATCGGTCCTCCTTTTATGGTCCAGAGCTCCTTCCGTGGGATCCGAGGCAGGTGCGCACCGCACGTGTATCCACTCACGCGGTGGCCTCACCCCGTTCCCACGGCTCTCGGCCACGCCCCCTCGCCACACCGTCATACCGCAATATTACTTTTTTTCAATATTACCGTAGGCGCATGACTCAAAACTCAAAAATAACTCAGGCGAATGAAGCAAACGGGAGGTAGCGGGAACTACAATTCCCATCAGCCCAGGCGTGGCCATCATCCTTTGTGGTCTGTTATCGCTACAGATCCAGTAATGTGGAAATGGAGTGTGCTGCTAGTAGCGGGGAAGAAAAAGAGCTGGAAATGATCGAACCTAAAGCGGGTTTTAAATCAGATGTGTGGAAGCATTTCGGTTTCTTTCTAAAAGATACGAGAAAGGAGGAAAGGTGACAGACAAAGACAAAAACAGTATGCAGGCACTGCCAGACTGTGGTGAAATATAAGTCGGGGAATACGACTAATAACAGTGATGGGGACTGCAGAACACAGCACACTGTTCAGATTGATGCAGACATTGACTTGTACCGCAAAGAGACCTCTATCTCACTCATGGCTTGTCCTCTCAAGTGGTGGAAAGACAATGCACAACGTTACCCACTGCTGTCAACCTTGGCTAAATCATATCTCTCTGTCCCAGAAACCTCAGTCCCAATTGAGAGGGGTTTATTCTGTTGCAGGGGACATGCCCAGACATCCCAGCTTTCACCAGATTATAGTTATATGATCATTTTCCTTAAAAAACCCATCTCTATCTGAGTGAGTGCGTAATTAAATGTTGAATGTGATGAGTTTTCAACAATACTAAATTTAAACTTTATTTTTTTATATATGGTTTAATATTTTTTTGTTATTAAAATTGAGAATTGAAGTTTCTGTTTCGAAGCTTACAGATAGATGGCTGATTTGTATGTCATTGATATGTTCAGTGCTAAGGTAAATAAACACTTTTGGCACTTTTTTCGAGTGTTTTCATTAGTTTTGTTTTTCCTGTAAATTATTCAATAAATACCGTACCGTGAAATTCTGATACCTTTACATCCCTAGCTTCTAATCATTCACATCGCAGCGTCAGCGCATTCAGAAATAACAGTTTGTTGGCAAAAGCCACTAAACACCACTTGCCTTTGACAGCAAAAGACGCTATATCCCGAGAACCGAATCATATGTGTTCAATGTAGCAGCGCACTGATACGCCAGCTTTATGAGGAGGCTGATTTATTCCTCTTCAGATTTTAAAAGACAGTTTGATGAACTGGATGAGGCTGTCTGACTGTCAGTGAATGGCAAATGAAAACGTCTCTTACCTCAAAACTGCATTATAAGAAGAAGAAAACACACTGTACAGTTGGTAGTGTAGCATGCATTCATAACAATTGTTTCCGCAGTGACGCTACTTTGAATGAGTCTGATTTAGGCTGCTTTCACACCTGTGAATGGATTCAGTTGTTCCGAAACAGAGATTACAAATGTTACATTGTTGCTCTTTGCTCTTGCACTCAAAAAAAAAAAAAATTTGTTGAATGAACATGATTTAATCGTGGCACCCTTTATGCATCTAATCCAATCAAGTAAACCTGAACTGCTTTGAACATGTTGTATGAACACAAAGCACATTTGTAGATAAAACATGGTTTCAATATGTCAGTCTAACTTCTTTGCAACTAATTGACTCAAAATGTTTGTATTGTGTTATTCTAATTAAAATGATTCTAATTTACTCAATGTAACACTAAAGCTTTACTTTAACAAAATTATGCCTTGTTAAATCAGCTAGTAAATTTCTTGTTCAATATTGTTGTTTAAATTCATTCATTCATTTTCTTGTCGGCTTAGTCCCTTTATGAATCCGGGGTCGCCACAGCGGAATGAACCGCCAACTTATCCAGCAAGTTATTTACGCAGGGGATGCCCTTCCTGCCGCAACCCATCGCTGGGAAACATTCACACTCACACTCATACACTACGGACAATTTAGCCTACCCAATTCACCTGTACCGCATGTGTTTGGACTGTGGGGGAAACCGGAGCACCTGGAGGAAACCCACGGCAAAACATACAAACTCCACACAGAAACGCCAACTGAGCCGAGGTTCAATTGGTTTTTTACCAGTTGAGTTTAAACAGCTTTCTTCACTTTGGTACTCCTATTCAAAATGTAAAAGTATAAAATGTATAGGAAACATATAGCCAACCACATAACATGCATAACCTTCAAGCTCTTGGGAAAACCAATTCCCAAACTGTGCCGAAAACACGCGGTGATACTTCTTCTTGTTGTTTTAGTATGGTGACATCCAAACGCACTACCGCCACCTACTGATATGCGCGAAATGACTCTCCAGAGTGAGAGTTGTTGATTTGAAGCGTCTCAGTCTCATTGAATCAACATGTTCTGATCAAATTCATTTGATTATTTCTTGATTCAGTTTCAAATAACATGAATTAATCATTTAACATACGTAAACTTGATTTGTTCTTTTCAATCTGACAAATTTTTATTTTGTAAATCCAATACATGCCTAGTTGATTTTTTTGAGTGTGGAGCGGTTTGCTTTCACACTTTCACAAGTCGGACCAAAAGAGCTAAAACAAGTCACGTGTGAGTAAACTCTCCTCACATTGGTCAGAGTGTCAGGGTGCGCGTGCGATATGTCTGAGGAGAGACGATGCCTATAGATGCCTATTTGAGGACCGGGAGGGAGACGCGAGATTATCGGGAGATCATCACTCATTTGCGGGCATCCGGAGACTCGCGAAACTTCCCGCCCTACTCATAATTCTCTCTTCATATAGCCGTATGCCTATAAAACACTGTGATATAACCGCGCTCGGATCGGATCACTTTCTCACTGCAATCAAACCACTCCAGGGTTCCTTTCAATCGAGCCGAGACCACCTCATTCAAGCGATCTCGGAGCGATTACTTTGGCGCGGAACAGAGCACGATTGCCCTGTTCACATATGCCAAACGAACCGCGCTAACTGGGCAAACGAGACACGTTCCCAAACAAAAGTGTAGGTGTGAAAGCACCCTTACTATACATTAAACAGCAGCTGGATTTCACGAAAGACAGAGTTAAGATGCCGTTCTTTTATCCCACGTGGATACTCTGAGGATAAACAAGAGATCAAGACCTTGAGCATGGTGAGAATAAATGAATGAATGAATGACAGCTTCTACAATTGTCTGAGAGGCGTCCTCTGTTTTGCCCAGTAGGCCTACCTTGTGTGTTTTTTTTTTTTTTTTGCTAATGTAAGCTATTTTGGGTGAAGCAGTGGCGCAGTAGGTAGTGCTGTCACCTCACAGCAAGAAGGTCGCTGGGTCAAGCCTCGGCTGGGTCAGTTGGCGTTTCTGTGTGGAGTTTGCATGTTCTCCCTGCGTTCGCGTGGGTTTCCTCCGGGTGCTATGATTTCCCCCACAGTCCAAACACATGCGGTACAGGTGAATTGGGTAGGCTAAATTGTCCGTAGTGTATGAGTGTGAGTGTGAGTGTGTGTGTGGATGTTTCCCAGAGATGGGTTGCGGCTGGAAGGGCATCCGCTACGTAAAAACTTGCTGGATAAGTTGGCGGTTCATTCCCCTGTGGCGACCCTGGATTAATAAAGGGACTAAGCCGATAAGAAAATGAATGAATGAATGAATGTTAGCTATTTTATAAAAGATAAATATCATGTATAAAAGTAAACATTATTTATATCACTCCTTATTACCTATAAGTCTGATAAGCTTTTTATATTAGTTTTATATTAATGGAGTGAAGATACAAGATGTGCAGCACCTGAAACTACGGATACTGGAAGCCTGTGCTGGCATTTCTCCTGCGGTGTTGCTATCAGTGTGTGAAGAGCGGAAGAAGAGGCTTGCATTGACAATCCAACACAATGGGCAGAACATTGAACACATGTTATAAGTGGTCAGACACTTGTAAATAACTCATGACAGAATCAAGTTACGTTAAAACCAAGCACGCCATTGTTTTTCTTGTGAAATTCCCAATAAGTTTGTTGTGTCACATGACCCTCGTCCTATTGAAAAAAACAAAAGTTGGATCCAAGATGGCCGACTTTAAAATGGCCACTATGGTCAGCACCCATCTTGAAAAGTTTGCCTCCTCACATATACTAACATGCCACAAACAGAACAATAATATCACCAACCATCCCATTTTATTAAGGGGTCTCCATATAAATCAAGTGGTGCTCGCTGCAGAGCCATTTGAGGAGAGCTGAGCTCCAGCGAGGGGGAGCTTGAGCTTGAGCTCCACCTTTTTTGCACTTCTTTTACGAGTGATGTCACTGGGGGTAGGGTTAGGGGTGGGGTTGGTGTACGCATTAAAACAGCTTACAGGAGGAGGAGCGACAGCTCATGCTCCCCCTCGCTGGAGCTCAGCTCTCCTTAAATGGCTCTGCAGCGAGCACCCTCTCATATAAATGGCCCACCCTGTATTTGTATAGCGCTTCTCACAATCATTACTATGACTAAAAGTGCAGATTGTTGCATTACAATCGAATATTGCACATTGATGCATTGCATATCAATACAAGTTGAATTGAGTGTGAGAAAATGCATGTGTGTTTTTAGGTCATGCATTGCAGAAAAAAGGTAAAGTGCATGGTGGTTTACTGTGGAAACGGATGCTGGTGTCAGAAAATGAGGTCAGTAAACCCCGTGGAGATCTGGAAACAGTGTGGGTTTCTGAAGCACACCTTTCCCAGGTAAAACCCATCACACTTTCTTACTCAGAGAACATGTTTTGTTTCTGGTCCACATATCTAAACATTCTGAAATCAAGAAGCATTTCCTAGACAAGCACAAATGTTTGAGGAAATCATGAGTCAAAATGAAGTGAGTTTTTGATTAAAACAAGCAAAGTAATCTGCCAATGCAGAATAATCTGATGTCAAAGTGAATACACGATTATTCTGTGTCCCCCACTGGCAGATTATTTAGCTTGTTTTAATCAAAAACTCACTTTAGTTTGAGTCATGATTTCTGAAAACAGCACTATATTTCATGCTTGTTCTTAAAATGCTTCTTGATTTAGGAGTTTTTAGATATATGTGCTGGAAACGAGACTGAAACTCTGAGTCAGAAGTATTTTGTTGCAGCTGATATTGTATAATCCTCCATTGGATTTATAAATGATTGAGTGAACACTAGAGAGGGTACGTGATGAACGCAGTGCACACTTCACACAGACGGCACAGTCTGACCTGTTAACCTTTAACTCTGAGACAGACACACACATGCAGCGATGGAAAGAGCACTGTAAAACATCAGTGCTGGAGTAATGCAAGTAACAAGTGTAATGCGTCATAGTATGACTGTCCTTAGTAGTCGGTAAAGCAATGCATTCAATTACAAATTAAGTAATAATAAATGCAATGCAAGTTTCTCTTCTTTTAATTCACTTTTAAAAAATGAACATATTCAGCGCTGATTATTCTACTCAGCCAATCAAATAGTAATGCCTGCAAGGAAAACAGTGCGGTAAACGTACAGATGCAGCACTGAACATGCTCTCAGTCTCAAGTAAAAGTAAAATGACACCATTTTTAGGAAAACTACACAATTACAGTCATTTGAGTGTTTGTATTTTGTTAATGTACACCAAACACCTGGGACAACACAGCGTTTAATGCTTATTCTGCACACACAATATGGATTTACGTTGTAGTAAATTCCTGAACAATTAATGTAATAATAATAATTACATTTATTCTAGTTAGTTATATTAATTTATTCTAGTTGGACATCTTGTAAAATGCAATTTATTCTTGCAAGAAAATAAATACAATTAGGTTAAAGTAATAGTGTTACGACGGGGAGTAACACCAACAACTGAAGTAAGATCCAATATGCAGGTGTATTCACAGTCAGGCAAGCAGTGGTCAATGCGGGTGCAAACAGGTGTGTGAGGACAATCCAGAATCATGGTCAATATAACAAGCAAGAGGTCGGAAGGCAGGCGGCAGACAAAGATAACTAAATAAACAAGGCTAGGTTCAAAACACAGGAAAACAAGACAAGGAACACGGTTGTAATGCTATACAGTGAACAAGACTCTGCAAACTGAAGGGGTGAATGTGTGGCTTAAATAGTGTGTGTTAATCAGTCTCTGAGAGTCCTCAAGTGTGCGAATGTAATCAGTCTAGATGAGGAAGCATGTGTGAGTGTGACCGGAGTGCATGTATGAATATGTAGTCCAGAAATTGCAGATTTGTAGTCCATGGTTATTGTAATGTGCAAACCAGTGATCTTATGGGAAATGATCGCTGGTAATCGTGACAAATAGGGTGTCACGCTGGCGCAGTGGGTCGAACGATTGCCTCACAGCAAGAATGTTGCTGGGTCAGTGTGCATTTCTGTTTGGAGTTTGCATGTTCACCCCATGTTGGCGTGGGTTTTCTTTGGGTGCTCCGGTTTCCCGCACAGTCCAAACACATGCGCTATAGGGGAACTGATCAACTACACTGGCTGTAGTGCATGAGTGTGGATGCAAGAGTTTATGGGTGTTTCCCAGTGTTGGGTTGTAGCTGGAAGGGCATCCACTGTTTAAAACATTTGCTGGATAAGTTGGCAGTTCATTCCACTGTGGCGATCCCTGATGAATAAACGCACTAAACCGAAAAGAAAATGAATTTAATTAATTTAATTTAATTTAGGCGGTTCATTCCGCTGTGGCGACCCCAGATTGGTGGAGGTCTTCTTTTTCTTTTTCTAAGCCGAAAAGAAAATGAATGAATGAATAATTTTAATTTAATTTAATTTAATTTTTAAGTATTTAATTATCCTAAAATACATTTTTGTGAAATAAAAGCTTTACTTTCAAACTTTAATTCTTGTTTAAATACTGAAAATAAATTATGTTTCTTCAAATAAAGAAGATGCGAGTTATATTATATTAAATACATGGGAAATTGTGAGATATTAATAACAATTAAAATTGCTGTTTTTGAGTTGGATATATCGTAAAATGTTATATAGTCCTGCAAAAAACGAAATAAAACTAATTATCATAACATATTTTGTCGAATATAGATTACATAAAAAACGCATTTTTCATTAATTCGTTTACTGTCGTTGCTTTTCCGGGGCCGGGTCGCGGGAGCAGTCTTAGAAGAGAACCCCAGACACTTCCTCCAGCTCTTTCGGGGGGATCCCGAGGCATTCCCAAGCCAGCCAAGAGACATAGTCCCTCCAGCGTGTCCTGGGTCTTCCCTGAGGCCTGTTCCCGGTGGGACATGCCTGGAACATCTCCCTAGGTAGGCGTCCAGGAGGCATCCAAAACAGATGCCAGAGCCACCTCAGCTGACTTCTCTCAATGTGGAGGAGCAGCGGCTCTACTGTGAGCTCCTCCCGGGTGTCAGAGCTCCTCACCCTGTCCATAAGAGTGCACCCTGCGAAGGAAACTCATTTCAGCTGCTCGTCTCCGAGATCTTGTCCTTTCAGCCATGACCCAAAGCTCATGACCATAGGTGAAAGTAGGAACTTAAATTGACCGGTAAATCGAGAGCTTTGCCTTTCGGCTCAGCTCCTTCTTTACCAAAACAGACCGGTACATCCACCGCATTACTGCTGCACCAATCCACCTGTCAATCTCACGCTCCATCCTTCCCTCACTCATAAACAAAACCCCAAGATACTTGAACTCCTCCACCTGGGGTAAGAACTTTCCTCCAACCTGGAGATGACAAACCAATTTTTCCGGTGGAGCACCCTGGCCTCGCACTAGGAGGTGCTGATTCTCGCGTCACACTCTAACCTCCCCAGTGCATGCTGAAGATCCACATTCAATGAAGCCAACAGAACAACATCATCTGCGAATAACAGAGATGAAATCCTGTGGTCCCTGAACCGGACCCCCTCCAGCCCAAGGCTGCGCTTTGAAATTCTGTCCATAAAAATGATGAACAGAACCAGTGACAAAGGGCCGCCCTGCCGGAGCCCAACATGACCTGGAAACAAGTCTGACTTATTGCCGGCAATGCGGCAATTGCATCTATAAATCCAGCACATTCTTATTAATGTTTTAGGAAAAAATAAAATAAAATAAATATGAATATATAATATTAATAATAATAATAATTAATAAATATAATAGTAATTAATATTGATGTGACACTGAATACTTTGAGTAATGATGCTGAAATCCTTAATCTTTGAATGCATTTATAAATAACACTACAGTATATTCACACTGAAAACATGTATTTGAATTTGTAATAATATTACACATTTATTCGTGTATTTTAGGCTGAATGAATGGAGACTTTATTTCTCTTTGCAGTGTGTGACCCATATGAGCGCATCACTACAGTATTAAGCATATATACAGTACAGTAATTCAGTTATTAGTTGTGTTTAACAGTTTTAGGTAAGCACTTTTGCTCATAATTTCTGCAGTGGTGAAAGTGGTTTTCTTTTGTCTGTTAAAAGGAAGCTACTGTAGGCTCACAATGACGTTAAGGTGGAAAACCGCAGATCTGGAGGCCCTTATAAAGTAGGTCAGTCAGCAATGTAGATATTTTTTCCCATAATTCGAAGTATTTTTTAAAATGTTTAGAATAAATCCAGATTAAATATTTAGAACTGAAATGCATATTTTATTAATAAAATGCAAAGACTTAATTATTTATTTTAATTATTAAATTAAACACATGTATAAAATAATTAGTAGTATTAAACTAATACAAGTTTGAACAGAGAGACCACATCAAAGCGAGCCTCATTCTCTCCATAATATCATCATAATTACATATAATGTAATTATATATTTATAATATCATATTTCAAATATTTAGAAAAAACTAGACAGATTTAGAATTAAATTTAAACATATTAAAAAATAATAACAATTTGTAGTATTAAACTAAAACCGAACAAATTCTTCCCTAATTCAATGTATTTTTAGATGTTTAGAATAAAACAAGGTTAAATATATGAAAATAAAATACAAATTAAGTGAATATAGTGCAAAAATAAAATAAAATTAAGTTGTTTAGAATAAAACTAGTTCAAATAAATAAAAATAAGATGCATGTTAAATTAAAAAATGCAAAAATTGACTAAATTAAATTAATGAATATATCAAATATATGAACATAAATATCCATGATAAATTAATAAAATACAAAATGTAATTAAATTGTTTAGAATAAAACTAGATATAATATATGAAAATAAAAATGTATATTAAATACATTTAGAATAAAGCTAGATGAAATATCTTTGTAAAAAGTACATATTTAATTAAAAATAATTGCAAGAAAATTACATTCAATTGTTTATAATACAACTAGAGAAAAATATTAGAACAAAATGCACGTTGAATTAATAAAATGCAAAAATATAATTAAATTTAATAATTCAAGCTATTAAATATATGAACATAAATGTGCATATTAAATTAATAAAATAAAAAATGTAATTCTATTGTTTAGAATAAAACAAGATCAAATATATGAAAATTAAATGTATATTAATTTAATTAAATTGTTTAAAATAAAGCTAGATGAAATATAGTTAAATAAGTCATATTTAATTATTAAAATACAAAGAAAATTAATCAAATTAAATTGTTTAGAATAAAACTAGATCCAATATATTAAAATTAAACGTATATTAATAAATTACATTGTTTAGAGCTTTACATTGTAAAGCTAGACAAAATATATTTGTAAAAAATGTATATTTAATAAAAAAATTGCAAGAAAATTCAGTTTGATTGTTTATTATAAAACTAGATAAAATATTAGAATAAAATGCATGTTAAATTAATAAATTGCAAAAATTTAAATAAATTAAATAAAATAATTAAAACTATTAAATATATGAACATAATAAATATGCATATTAAATTAATAAAATGCAAAAATATTAATTTAATTGTTTAGAATAAAACTAGATCAAATATATGAAAATAAAATGGATATTAATTTAATCAAATAGTTTAGAATAAAGTTATATGAAATATAGTTAAATAAAAGTCATATTTAATTATTATAGTGCAAAACATATATATTTAATTAAATTGTTTAGAATAAAACTAGATCAAATGTATGAGAATAAAATGCATATTAAATTTATAAAATGCAAAAATTTAATTAAATTGCTCAGAATAAAACTAGATCAGATGTATGAAAATAATTGACACACTTTCGTAAAGGTGAAAGAGCTCAGATCTCCAGGCCGTTATAAAGTAGGTCAGAGAACAAGTCCATCTTCATTACTCATTACAGCACACACACAACAGTTTTAGTGTATTTCAGCACATTAAAATCACGTCACCTCAGGCTTTTACAGTCAGAAAGTGCAGCTAAATTCTGCTTCTGATTGACTAACTGCTGCAATCCTGCATTTTACTATAGTACACACTCAGCAGATGCAGGATTACATTACTACTGTCTGTACGTCAACCTTCAGGTCATGAAACGCATATAAAAAAGCCTGTATATCTATATTTAGGTGAAGACAAGATTACGTGTCCTCCTGGGAGACTTTTATTATATTTCATAAATTTGTATTACAATCAAATGAATTTGATGCACACAAACCTGATATATTAATGACTCTTACATTAGAAATGATCCATTCAATATCAGTAAAATATTAATTTGATCAAACAAAATGCACTTGAAATTACTTAAAAATTCATTGAAAAAATAAGATCAAAGCCCATATAGATCCCAGTTGAAGGAACACAGATAATATCTGCTCTTCTAGTTGCTGATCTGGTGTCAGAAGTGTCTCTATGAAAGGTGAAGGCCTCTAGATTTTGCTGATTTGAGCTCAATAAATCTGATCATGTCTTGATGTTGACTGATTTGATGAGGACAGTGCGCTCTGACTCTGCTCAGACTAAAGTGTCATCACTGAACAGAAATAATGTCCAGTATAGAATATAAAGTCCTGCTGCAGTGGAGACAGAATGAATATTGTGTCTGACTCCATCATGAGCTTGGAGGACTGCATCCATACATCTCTGACATGACTCACATCACTGATTAATAAAGTCATCTGGAATGAAGAAGAAAGCTTCAGCAGGATCCCAGAGTTCATCAAGAGTCTTTGTGTTCAACACCTCCTTTTTCATCAGCTCAATAATGTTGATGTCTGGTGACTGGGCTGGCCATTCCTGGAGCACTCTCTGCTTTCAGGAGCTTTGATGTGGAGGCTGAAGTATGAGCAGGAGCGCTATCCTGCTGGAGAATTGTCCCTCTCCTGTGGTTTGTAATGTAATGGGCAGCACAGATGTCTTGATACCTCTGGCTGTTGATCTCTCGCACGCCCCCACACTGAATGAACCCAAACCATGATGTCTCCTTCACCAAACTTGACTGATTTCTGTGACAATCTTGGTCCATGCTGGATCCAGTAGGTCTTCTGCAGTATTGGTGATGATGCAGATCAGCAGATGATCCAGCAGAGAAATCCACCTTCTGACACTTTCACACATCATCAACTAGAAGACCAGATATTATCTGCTGCTCTCACAGCTGATCCACCACAAGACAAGTCAGGGAGTGTTTTTATAAATTAAAAATGATCATAAAAGTAACTTTTTAACGCTTTTTAAGGTTAGAAGTGTTGGAGACATTATTACTGTATGGCGGCACGGTGGCTCAGTGGTTAGCACTGTGGCCTCACAGCAAGAAGGTCGCTGGTTCGAGCCTCGGCTGGGTCAGTTGGTGTTTCTGTGTGGAGTTTGCATGTTCTCCCCGTGTTGGCATGGGTTTTCCCCTCAGTCCAAACACATGCGCTATAGGGGGATTGCTGAACTAAATTGGCCGTAGTGTATGAGTGTGTATGGGTGTTTCCCAGTACTAGATTGCAGCTGGAAAATAGTTGGTGGTTCATTCCGCTGTGGCGTTCTCTGAAATAAAGACTAGGCTGAAGGAAAATGAATGATATTCTTGCTGTAAATGTGTAGTGACTGGTGGTGTAATGCAGTTTGGTGTCGTTTCCTTAGTTTTTCATGTAAACCTCAGAGTTTCTCGTTTCCCAACCACAGAAACACAAGCAGCGTTTCTGGAATAAACCGGTCATCATAATCCAAACAACAGCCCGATTATCCTGCATTAGTGCTGCTGTTGGAGGAATTATAGAGGAGATGATGATTACAAGAGGCAGCACGGTGGATCAACGGTCACCTCACAGCGAGAAGGTCTCTGGTTTGAGTCTCGGCTGGGCCAGTTGGTGTTTCTGTGTGGAGTTTGCATGTTCTCCCCTGTTACCACTTTAAAAGGCCATGAAACCCCCTTGTTTCAGCAGGGTGTTTTCACACCTCAACTTTGGAAAAAGTCAGACAAGTGGGCGTGTCCAGCTCTGTTTAGGGGGGAGTGTCGGAGGAAGAAAAGAGGCATGGTGTGGGAGTGTCTATTTGGGCGCGCGCTGACTTTCAGAGTCAAAACACACACACACAGGGGAGAAAGTGATGGTGTTTACATGGACATCTGTAGTGGAATTATTTGCCAAATGATTAAATGGTGGATTTTAACTGCAGTTTGGCTCTTTCAGTCAGGGAATTCATTCATGTCCCTCACGACAAACGAGATATTTGATTGGAGGATCTGCTCTAAGCGTGTATTTTTCATGCAATGTTTGATACCGCACGGCGAATGAGAGAAAAAAACCCTCAGCATTTCCCGGAAACTTAGATGCACACGGCAGGTAGCGTCAGAAAGCCGTGTGTGTTATTCCGGTCACAAAATGCGGTAAAAACCCTACACGAGGTTAAAGTTTGGTTGTAGTGCTAACATGTTTACACTCGGTGCAATAGTTAACTTAGTTCGATATGAACAAACTGAATAAACAAAGAGCACTGGTCGCTCACTTACCAAATCTGTAGAGACAGAACAATCACCAGCAACTAGAGCCGCGTCTTTATGGAGAAAATACTACAAGCAAATCCGGATCTCAGCGTTTGCAGATGAGAACAGCTCTCAGGTAAACAATAATCCTCCTTAGACACGTAAGTTATTGTTGTCGAGCGTCGCGTACACTGTTAATCCACACGTGATCCAGCTGAGCTCTCACAGAGAGAAAATGAAAACAAAACTTAACTGCAGCAAACTATAAAAGCAACACTTCACGCTTGTTTTGCCAACACAACGTGGCGTCTCTGTCGTCTAAACACTGTGACAGTAATGAATATTAATGAAGTTGCACAATAGAGCGCGCTGATTGGTTAGAACCAAGCTTTACTCATGCATTAATGCAGCACACTGTAAGATGTAATAAGACACACTCTGGCACAGGCGTCCAGTCTGCACGCTGGAATACACACTATTATCTCATGACCGTGACGCAGCTTCAAAAATTCGTTTCAAACCGGAAGTACGAATTTGCTTGAAATAACGCAAAAACAACCAATTTACACTTTTTGTGAAATATAGGTGTCCTAATAGTGTTTATAGCAGTGTGGGACACATATACCACTCAACAGCTCAACACATGTGTTCTGGTGCTTCGTGACCCTTTAAAGTTTAGCTCTAGGGGTTAAAGAGGTGACATTTGATGGGATTAAGTTTGTAATGAGTTGGTGGCAAAACAGCAAAACGACAACCAAATACTGCAAAAATAAGTGCATTTATATATAAAAGTAAAAAGTCAAACAGCAAACATTTTAAGTGGCGCCAAATAAAAGAAAGCAATATAACAAAAAGCCCAAAACTAGCTGAAAATGACCCTCGAAACTACATTACAGAAAATAAACAAACAAAATATCTTCAACATTTGCACCAAGCGACAACATCCCGCTCTCCCTCGTGAAGCCAATACGGAAGTACAGAAATCCCAGAAGGGCCGGAACATTTTTTAACTTTGGGCCAGTCAGATTAAATTTTTTATTATTAAATCATTTTTTTTTATGTATCGTTTTACATGCAGACAGCATGTATCTCTTCCAAGATGTGAATATGATGATGATAATAGTAATAATAATAATAAATGTAAAGTATTTGGCCCAATCAGCAACGGACGGCTGGTTTCGAGATGGGCCGACCCAGTCCAACCTAGTCAGAGGTTACGCAGACATAATCAAAATCTGGCAAGAATGTCAAACAAACAGTGCAACACAAGCTAATTGTCAGAGATGGACCGTAAAAAAAGGAAAGGCAGTGCCGAAAAGCTCAGAGAAAGCAAAAAAGGGGGCAACGCGGAGGCGCAGTGGGTAGCAATGTTGCCTTACAGCAAGAAGGTCCTGGTTTGAGTCCCGGCTGGGTCAGTTGGTGTTTCTGTGTGGAGTTTGCATGTTCTCCCCGTGTTGACGTGGGTTTTCTCTGCGTGCTCTGGTTTCCCCCTCAAGTCCAAACACATGCGCTATAGGGGAATTGGGTAGGCTAAATTGTTTGAATGTGTGTAAATGAGTGTTTCTTAAAACATATGCTGGATAAGTTGTCGGTTCGTTTTGCAGACAAGAAAATCAATGCATATAAAAAATTGTTATAAATGGGTTGTTTTTATTCCAGTCACATATATTAAGGGCTCTATTTTGACGGTCCGTGCGCAAAACGCAGGGCGCAAATGCTTTCAGGGTTACACATTTTTGCTAATTTAAGGACGGGAAATCTGCCTTGCGCCGTGGCGCATGGGCTAAAAGGGTTGAGTTTATTTTCTTAATGAGTTATAGGTGTGTTTTGAGAATAAACCAGTCTCATCTCCCATTCCCTTTAAGAGCCAGCTGCGTCACGCCAAGAGCGCATTCGCTATTTACAGGACGCAAAGTAAGTCTAAGTGGAAAAAATGAGCATTTCACAAGCAAACAGTTCACAGCTTTTAAAGAGAAAACTGTTAAACAGAGCATCTACTGCGTGAGAATGAGAGATGATGGATCACTTTCACTTTCGCTCTTGGATAGGGAAACCTTTACACACAGACATCAATTAGCCTATAAATAATTAATTGCGTTTGTTAAGCACAAATATTCGTTTCAAAGCTATTTCTAAATTCAGTTCTAATTTCCAGCAAACGAATAAATGAACAATAATAATGAAGTGTGCTCAAAAACCTGAGTTATATCCTAAAACACATGCTGCGCCCCATATGGTCTAAAACCTGCAGGTGGACAAATCTAAGCTTGTTTTTAATAAAACAAATATAAATATGGATATAATAAATAATACTGCTAATAATAATAACATTATACAAAAGCAAATTGTCATGAATGAACTGAAAAAGCCTCCCGAGATGAAGAAGACACAAAAGCAGTGATTTGTCATATTTATGTCGGCTAGAAAATAATGTTTTGTAATATTTTAATCCTTTATATTTATATCCTATATATTCTTATTATATCCTATATATATCCTTAATATTTACATGTTTTCATATGTAAAGATATTTGCCTATTGCTCTCTTGTGTGTATTAAGCAGTGTGTAAGCGAGGCGTAACTCTGCGCTGGAGTTTAGACCGGGTTAGTTTTGGTCTAATGAAAAATCTATTATAGTTTCTGAAAATAGCAACGCGCCAGCGGTCCGCCTCAGAACGCCTTCCTTTTTAGACCAGAAAGCCTATGTGCGCACATATGAGCGCTAATGCATTTGCTATTTAAACAGCGTAGCGCAACGCCTCAAAACCACTCTTGCGCCAAGCTGAAACTACCAAAAGACTACTGCGCCACGCCTTGCGCCACACTGCGCCAGGTGTATGATAGGGCCCAATGTGTTTACATATCTATTAAATATGGTACTGCTTATATTATTTCACCATCTGTACACCACTATGCGTAGTGGATGTGTGTGTCTGTGAGTGGGGCTGTGTCGGTGTGGTAATGTGGGCTGGTGTGGCTACAGTGCCAGGGCTGAATTTTTGCCCCAGTCCACCACTAACCGAGGATCGCTAGTTCGCCTACAAATAGGAGAGAAAATGAGTGAAATGTGTAAACACAATGTTCCTCAGAGAAAGAGAGGAGGACACGAGGAGATTTCACCTTCAACAGTGCAGAAGATTGAAGCAATCTGGAGGAGTTTCAGTGCGTAAAGGACAAGAGTGTTCAAGGGATTTAGTGAGTAAACTCTGCACATGCGCAGTGTGTGTGTGATGTGATTTCTCACAGACGCTCTCTTTTAGTTTCTCATTGAATAGAAAGGCTGCTTTGCTCGCAGATGTTTGCTGCAATATTGCAGTTTTGTGCATAAATGTAATTCAGGCTACTGACAGCTCGTGTTAAACAGATCAGTTTCTTCATATTTTCTCTCCTTTAGTTAATTGAGTCACATTCAGACTCTGATTCTGAATCTCTGCTGCTCATAAATGCAGATTATAGTGTGTGTGTGTGTGTGTCCTTCTCTCTGCTTTACCTGTAGATTTACACTAAAACAGATTAAAGTAAGGAAGGAGGAACAGTGAGCTGATAGGAAGTGCAGTATGAGGTCAAGGGCACTCAATAGTGTGCTGTACACACAGTATAGTGTACATTTGCTGATGTGTGGAGCACTGCTGTCTTTCATTAGTATGGGGTAAAGTATTACAGTCTATAGTCACTTATTAAAATTAAAAAATTATAAATATGTCACTGAGTTACCTTCTAGGAGAAGTAATGTGAAAGAGAAAACACACATACACACGCACTAAGAAAACACAAAAATACACAAACACTGAAAAAACACAGTCACAAACCCACACATACACACACACACACACACACACACACACACACACACACACACACACACACACACACACACACACACACACAAAGAAAACATACACTCAAACACTGACAGAATGGTATTATCAGTCAGAGCTGCTATGTTTGATCTCAGTACAGTGTGTGTGTGTGTGTGTGTGTGTGTGTGTGCGTATGCGTGCAGAATCCTCCAGTAGTGCTGAAAAACACGCCACAGGGGAAACCTGAAGGCTGTGGGTTTGCAAAGTTTCAACCAAAGGAAAGTTCAGGGTTTTCCTGAGTGCCGGTGTGTGCGCGCTTTTGTCTTGATCCATGATTCTGAAAAGGATCATTTGTTTTTAATTGCAAATTTTACTAGTGAGTCTAGTAAATTAATTTATTTTATTTTTTATTGTTTTATTATTTATTTATTTTATTATTAATATTCTTTTTCATTATTTAATAAATTTTTTATTATTTCATTTATTTATTTATTTGTTTGTTATTTTATTTATTTATTTGTAATTTTATTTATGTATTTATTTATTTATTATTTTATTGATTTATTATTGTTTTATTTATTTACTTTATTAATTTATTATTTAATTTGTTTGTTTATTTACTTTATTTATTTATTTATTTATTTATTATTTGCTTTATTATTTTATTATTTTATTTATTGATTTACTTTATTATTTATTATTTTATTTATTGATTTACTTTATTATTTATTATTTTATTTATTGATTTACTTTATTATTTATTATTTTATTTATTTATTTACTTTATTATTTATTATTTTATTTATTTATTTATTTTTATTAACTTTATTTACTATTTTATTTATCTGTTTATTTCTGTATTTATTTATTTTATTAAATTTATTTGCTTATTTAAATTTTTAAATATTTTATAATTTATATTATTCTGAAAATACTTTTTTACCTAATTGTTTTTAATTACTACTTTTAATTCAAATAAATATTAATGCTTGCTTATGATTTTTTTTAACTTGCCATTGCCGTTTAATTAATATTTATTTATTTCCAAAATTTAGAAAAATTAAACTTCTGTTATTTTAATTATAACTAATAGTTAAATAGTTTAAATTAGTTTTAAATGGAAAAGTTGTTCACTAGTAGGTTTTGTAGTCACTAAATTAATTTGGTATTTATTTTTGTCATTTCAATTATTTATAATTTAATTATAATTTACATCATTCTGAAAAATTGTTTTAATTACAACTTTTAGTTTTATTCACTTTATGATGTTTAATTTTATTTTTGACATGTCATTTATATTTATGTTTTCAAAATTCAAAGGAAAAAAATCTGTTGTTTCTAATTATAACATTAAATTATAATTAGTATTTAAATATTAATGCCTGCCTATGATTTTCTTTGTGCCTATGATTTTCAATATGTATTACTGTAATATCCAATAGTCCAATAGAAAATACTTTTTTTAAAATAGTTTTTAATAACAGCTTAAACCTGTAGCTGAATCTGAGCATGCGTTTGGCCGTTTCTCATGACGTTGTTTTGCATCTTTATCTTCAGTTCAAGAAAACCTGCACAGCAATCCCTCCACCAGTCACTCATTTACTGGCGCCTGATAGATTTCTGCATCACTTTACCTCCTTTATTTCGCTCTTTTGTTTGTTTTAAAACGGCTAATCTGAAAATCTTTTATTTCCAGATCAATGAGCGAGTGCTGCACGTGCACAGACAGCTGCCGTAAGCTCTGAGCAGTGAATATTGGTTGCTTCAGTGTTTCTTTTTTTAAACAGTTTATAAAGCTCAGTCTGTTTTAATAGCTGCTGTTCAGATGTTCAACATTAGAATTGGACGTTTTTTAGCCAAAATGTTAGGTAAACATGTTTTTAGAGCACATATGACCTTACAGATTTTGTGTGTGTATGTGAGATTTACAGGTATGCATCATTTGAGTGCTAAATAACTAATCTTTCTGTTAACTAGTGGTTTATTATGTGTATATTAGTATTTGGTGAATACTATTGACTATGGATATAGAGCCCTCAGCATATATGAGTACTGTTCACCCCTCACTAATCTCTCTTTTATATGCATATTAATAGGAAGCCCTATATTATATTTGTGCATATACATTAGATTAGTCAGCAGTGAAGCCAAATCTGGAGCTTTTCTAACAAAATAACTTGCGATAACGCTCCAAACACAAGTACAGCCACATTTATATGTTACAGAAAAATATTAAATATCAATTTAAGAAAGAGGAAAAATCAAGACAAGCAAAACAATTAACAATTTAGTAGAAATATTGTAGATTGTAAATAATGTTTTCAATATTTTGCTTGAGTTTTATTGTATTGTCTTTCAATTTCTAAATATGTTTGGTGACTAAAATCTTATTGTAATAAATAAATCTGCTTAATAAATCTGTTTGGTTTAAATGCACCAAAATACACTGCCTATATTCACTGAGAAATGGAGGAACATACTCATCTCCAAAATGGGGTGTACTTAGTTATGCTGAGCGCTGTAACCAGCGTATGCTCAACAGCTGAACTCTTCCTGATTTTGAGCGTAATTATGTAATAATAATGTGCACCTTTTGATTAGACAGTTTTGGAATATAATTATAGTGAAAAGCGCTATGCAAATAAACTTGAATTGAACTGAATTGAATATACAGCTAATCCAGGATTCACAAATCTAAATGTTGAGAAAATCAGCTTTATAGATGAACTAATGAAGTTGTCAGTAATGCACATCACTAATGGACAATACATTTACAGAAGGACATTTACTGAATTATAATCATTTCATTATTGATGACTAGTAAACTAATACTGGGTTGGTGTAACCTAACAAGGGTAAAAATGAAATATTAATTTAAATTTCACTGCAAACATTGACCCAATGATTGGGTTTGTCCATATTTAACCCAATGTTGGGTTAACACAGCACACTTAATATTCTAAGGATTTTTTTGTCATAAAAGGAAAATCTGTCAGTGTAAAAAATGTGAGTTTTGTAACCCAATGTGGGGTCAAATATAGACAAACCCAACTGTTGGGCCAACAAAATGTGAAATCTGAAAACCTAATCTAAATACTGAGAAAATCAGCTTTAAAGCTCAACAAATGGAGCTCTTACACTTTTAAAAATGCAGTTTTGGTGGTCAAACATGGACAAATGTTTAAAAAAATAATAATTTCAGTCATTCATTTTCCTTCAGCTTAGTCCCTTAGTTATTAGGAGTCGCCACAGCGGAATGAACCACCAACTGTTCTAGTATATGCTTTACACTGTGAATGTCCTTCCAGCAGCAACCCAGTAATGGGAAACACCCATTCACTCTCATACTCTAAGGCCAATGTAGTTTATCAGTTCCTCTATAGCGCATGTGTTTGGACTGTGGGGGAAACCGGAGCACCCGGAGGTTCAAACCAGCGACCTTCTTGAGATGAGGCCACAGTGTTGCCCATCGTTGCTTAAAATTTTAACGATTTTTTTTGTCAATGTGGGGTCAAATATGCACAAACCCTACTGTTGTGTCCACAAAATATGAAATCTGAAAAACAAATCTAAATATAGAGAAAATCAGCTTTAAAGCTGAACAAATGGAGCTCTTACAGTTTTTGTGGTCAAATATGGACAAATGAAATTTTCCTTCAGCTTAGTCCCTTAGGTATTACAAGTCGCCACAGTGGAATGAACCACCAACTGTTCTAGTATATGTTTTACACTGTGGATGTCCTTCCAGCGGCAACCCAGTACTGGGAAACACCCAAATTAACACACACACACACACACTCATACAATACAGCCAACTTAGTTCATCAATCCCCCTATAGCGCATGTGTTTGGACTGTGGGGGAAACAGGAGCACCTGGAGGAAACCCAAGCCAACACTGGGAGAACATGCAAACTCCACACAGAAACACCAGCTGACCCGGACAGGACTCAAACCAGTGACCTTCTTGCAGTGAGGCCACAGTGCGACACCACTGAACTACAGTGTCGCTCATCGTTGCTTAATATTTTAATGATTTTTTGTCATAAAAGGAAAATCTGTCAGGGTAAAAAATGTACTGGTTTTGTAACCCAATGATTGGGTTTGTCCATATTTAACCCAATGTTGGGTTAACACAGCACACTTAATATTCTAAGGATTTTTTTGTCATAAAAGGAAAATCTGTCAGTGTAAAAAATGTGAGTTTTGTAACCCAATGTGGGGTCAAATATGGACAAACCCAACTGCTGGGTCAACAAAATGTAAAATCTGAAAAACAAATCTAAATAGTGAGAAAACCAGCTTTAAAGCTGAACAAATTCAACTTTAACATTTCTAAAAATGCAGTTTTCGGGGGTCAAACATGGACAAACCCAACAGTTGTACTAAATAATTTCATTTTTATTCATGAATTTATTGTAAAAAAAAAAAAAAAGTAAGATTTTAAGGACTTAATTAACTTTAATTAACTGATTTTCTCAATATTATGACTTTTTCACATTCCAAATTTAAAAATAGTTCAATTATCTTCACCAAATATTCTTTTAACAAGTTTTGTAATGTTGGGTCAAACATGGACAAACCCAACATTTGCAAATCTGGAATCTGAGGGGGGAAAAAACAACTTTTAAAGTTGAACAAAGGAGTTTATTGGGTCAAATATGGAAAAATCCAAAAATCTACTTAGAATCGAATGTAAACCTGTAAAGTAAAATCAGCGCGGCGCTGAGATGAGCGAGTGCGTTACACTGTAAAAAGTCATTCTGTGGCCTTGTATATTTCATTTAATTTAATATGTACACCATTTAATAAAATTAATTTCCTGTTTTTAGGCCATTTTTTGCTTTGAAATTACTTAAAAATGTATGTAATAAAATCTAATCAATTTTATCATAAGAATTTAGCTATTATTTTTGAATAATTTAAAGAAGAGAAAATATTGATTAAAATGAGCATTTTTAAATTCACAATCAGTTTCTGTTCCACAGAACAATAATTAAACCAATCATTTTGGTTACAATTTGCTAATTATTTTAAGTACTGTTCGCAGTTACTTATTTTAAATCACGAATTTTAAATAAGCCAATTTGATTAGTTGATAATCAATCCATATTTGTTGAATTAAATAATAATATTGCTTGTAATCTGTTGCCTCAGTTTTATTAAGTAGATATAGGGTATTATTTTTACAGTGTATGTGTTTCACTCTGCATGCAGCAAAATGTAAAATCTGAAAAACTAGTCTAAATATTGAGGAAATCAGCTGGAAAGTTGATCAGATGAAGCTCTTACACTTTTAAAAATGCAGTTTTTGATGGTCAAACATGAACAAACCCAACAGCTGTACTAAATTAATCTCATTATAATTTATTATTTAATGTAAAAAATGTAACTCTTGCTTAATTTAAGAACTTAATTAACTTTAAAGCTGATTTTCTCAATATTATGACTTTTTTATGACTCAAATTCCACATTTAAAAACATTTTAGTATTTTGTTGTAATGTTGGGTCAAACATGGACAAACTCAACAGTTGGGCTGATTACATTTGAAAATCTGAGGGTGCAAAAAAAATCAAACTTTTAAAGTTAAAATTATTTTTGGGTCAAACATGAACAAATCCAAAAATCTGCTTAGAGTTGAATGTAAACCTGTAAAGTAAAATCCCTCCGGCGCTGAGATGAGCGAGTGCTGTATGTGTGTCACTCTGCAAGCACAGAAAACTGCTTGAATGCTTGAATATAAAGCTGAGCGTGCGCTTCTACTTTAATAGCTCTTTATCTCAGTCTTCAGATGTCCACCGTGACCAGACTCTGCTGGGTTAATGAGTGACCGCCTCCGTAACCCAGTTGTGAAACTCCATTGACTGGCCTTGAAGGACCTTTGGGGAGGGTTTTGTGGAAAAGCAGCTTATCTCAGCTCGGATGCAGGTATAAAACTGCAGGAGTGTGTGTGAGTGTATGTGTGAGAGAGAGAGTGTGTGTGGATATACAGCTCTACAGCCTTCAGCATCTTCATCATGGGTGTAGCGTACAGTGTTGGAGAGTGAGTACCGCACACTTACAGAGTTACCTCTTCTGTTCCAGTCTTCAGTTTGAGACGGGATTCTGTTTAATAATTATTTAAAAGATTGATTAAAAATGATCATTTACCACAACATTGCATGGGTCAAATATAGACAAGCATTGGTTTAAAATGTGGTGTTTCAATTGAATTAATAAAAATGACCCAGCTGTTGGGTTTGTCAATATTTTAACCAATGTTGTGTTAAAACAACCCAGCATTTTTTAGAGTGCACTGATGCATGATTTAAAACAATAATACAATATACAACTGTTGGAAAAAAGCAAAAATCAATCTAAATATTGAAATAATCAGCTTTAAATTCAACAAATTATATGCAAATTACTTATCAAAACATTAAGTTTTAGTGTATTTACAGTGGCGAATTTACTAAATGTCTTTCTGGAACACGATCTTTAATAATATTCTCATATTCTTTACCTTGAAAGAAAAATTAGTCACACTCTGTGACCCAACACTGGGTCAAATATGCACAAATTTGTTTTAATTTAATTGAAAAATTAACCCAACATTAACCCAGTTTGACAAGGTTCTATTTAAATTTAATAATGTTTAAAAAATAAATACGTTTAAAACGTCTCATTGAAATCTAAATGATAAAAATAAACCCATCTATATTGTCTATATTTGACCCAATGTTGGGTTAAAAATGTTTTCAGAGTGCATTGATGTATTGTTTGTTAGACCAATAATTATGTTTAAGTTTAACTACTTTATTAATCCCACCAGGGCCTGTTAGATTAGGGGAGTAGCATTTCGTGATACAACAAATACAAAAAGAGACAAATCACTTACAAACAGTATTAAAAACACAATCGGACATGCTTCATAATAACTTCATAAATAGAACCAAAAACACAGGAAAGACCCATATATTCAAAATAAAAATGTTACATTTAAATCTTGCTAAAATGTAAGGTTGTAAAGCCTCATTGCTTCAGGAAGAAAGGTAAATGTATACCTGTTATTAGAGCATTCGATGCTTCTAAACCTTCTTCCAGAGGGCAACAGAATAAAAGAAGGCTTCAGAGGATGGGAGTCGTCTCTTATCACACTTTGAGTTTTCCTTAACATTTGCTGTTCATGTAACTCTGCTAGACTCCGCAGAGGTAAACCAATAATCTTGGAGCAAGCTTTGACTAAGTTTTAATACAATACACGACTATTAGAAAGTCTTCAATATACAAGTGCAAAATAATAGAAATATTGAACAAAAGAAAACTGCCTTTAAATTCAACAATTACTGCAGCAATGAATGCAAGTGAAGTTCTCTTTATTAATCTTTAACAATCTTTATTAATATTCTGATGATTGTTGGCTTGAAAGAAAAGTGATCCCTCTCTGTAACCCAACACAAAGCTGGACAATATGCACAAACCCAACCAAAGTGACAATTACATTTAACTGAAAATATAGGCGCAACTGTTGGGTTAGTTCATATTTGACTCAGTGTTGGGTTAAAACAGCCCAGCAATTTTTAAGAGTGTGTTGATGTGTGATTTGTTAAAATAATTATAACTACTGATAGTTTGAGAGTGCAAAATAAATCTGAATGTTAAATAAATTCAACAAAGTAATGTCTTACTGCAGCAATGAATAACTGAGTTTTGATATATCTACAGTGGCATATTTCATAAAGCATGATCTCTATTTAATAATATGATGATTTTGGCATAAAGTAAAAATTTATTACTTTCTATAACCCAACACTGGGTCAAATGTGGAAAAATATTTGGGTTAAAAAGTGTCATTTTAATTTAATTGAAAGAAAATAACCCAGCTGTTGGGTTTGTTCATTATTGACCCAGCTTTGAGTTATGACAACCCAGCATTTTTAAATATGTTTTAAAATGTTATTGTTAGAGTTAACCAAGGCATATTTCTCATTAGACATTGAGTTTTAATATATGCTGAGTACAAAATATCTTCATAAATCATCATCTTTATTTCATATTCTGATGATTGTTGGCATAAATTAAAAAGTGTATGATTTTCTACTCCTCCCGATGACCAATCCTACTAATATGCACTCTGCTGTTACTCAGTGTTGGGTCAAATATGGACAAACCCAATGAGTTCATTTTAATCAATTAAATTTAAATGACACTTTTTAATCCAACTGTTGGGTTTGTTCATTTCACCCATGATACTTTTACTACAATTTTTATTTGTCATTTATTATTTTCAATTACAATTTTTTTAACACAACTGTTGGGTTTGTTCATTTCACTCATGTTATGTTGACCAATATTGCAGTACATGACTGTAAAATGTCTATTTATGGTAGCAGATTTACTAAATTTCTTCAGATTTACCAAATTATCCTAATATTCTGATGAGTTTTGGTGTAAAAGCTATTTGGGTGATTTCACTATCATTGAGAAAAATGTATTTAACTGTTTGGTTTGTCCATATTTGACCCAATGTTGGGTTAAAACAACCCAGAGTTCTTTTAGAATGCATTGATGCATGATTTGTTCAAACTATAATATTAAGTATGTTTTATTATTTAATAATTTAATTACACCATTTGAATATCTGGAATTTGTGAGAACAAAAATTAAATTATTAAATAAATCACCTAAAAAATCAACTAGTGAATGTCTGACTGCAGCAATGAATGAAGGAGAAATGAAGATTTAATATGCCTACAGTAGAATTCTGATGACAAATGTTCTTTATTAATATTCTGATGATTCTTTGCACCCAACACTGGGTCAATTATGGACAAATGTTTTGGGTTGAAAAGTGTTATTTTAATTTAATTGAAAAAAAAAAAAAAGAATAACCCAGCTGTTGGGTTTGTCCATATTTGACCCAACATTGGGTTATGACAACCCAGTATTTTATTAATTTTTTGAGTTTAGTATTGCATGATATTTCTCATTAAAAATTGAGATTTAATATATGATGAGTACAAATATCTTCATAAATCATCATCTTTATTTCATATTCTGATGATTTTGGCATAAATGAAAGTGTGTATGACTTTCTGTTCCTCCTGATGACTAATCCTACTAATATGTGCTCTGCTGTACCATAATATGGGCTCAGATATGGACAAACCCAACGACTGGGTTCATTTTTTTATTTAAAATGACACTTTTTAACCCAACTGTTGGGTTTGTTCATTTAACCCAAATTACTTTTACTTTTATTTTAGTACATGACTGTAAAATATGTATTTATGGTAGATCTACAAAACATCTCCAGTGAAATCTTCATCTTAATATTCCAATAATATTAGGCAAAAGCAAAAATAAATCTCTCTAAAAAAAAAGTTGGGTTGGTTTAACCCAACATAGTCAAACCTAACCATTGGGTTAAAAAGTGACAATTTAATCACAGTGGGTTCAAACGTTTATTTTAATTAAACGTAATTTAATTTGAATTGAACATTGTAACCCAATGTTGGGTCAAAAATAGACAAGGCAACTCAGCATCACAAAAGTCTCTTAAAAAGTGGATTATTAATTTTTTTTATTATAAATGTAATGTTTATATAAAACATGCATATTTAATAACTGATTCATTTTTTGCTGTACAAAAAAAATCTGATGTAATTTATTATCATGTTGTATTTGTGTGAACTGTATTATTGCATTGTGTTATTATTATTATTTGATTGAATTTGTGTTTATATATAATATTAAGTTTATAAATATTAAGTTAAGCTTTGTATAGCATAAAACTAATAGTTGAAACCTAATTAATGTAATTAAAACAAGTTGAAGTAACATGAAAACATGAATTTTTATCATAGAATTAAGCTGTATTTGAGATTAATTTGAGGAAGAGGGACTGAACTATTGATTTAAAATAAGTATCATCAAATTCATCAAGAAAAAAGCTAATTCTGGAGTTATTTTCTAATAGTTCATAATAATTCTCATTATTCTGCTTGAGAATATAATAAAAGTCCACAATTAGATGATCTAAATATTTGATTTAGTACTGTATAAATAATGTAAGAATCCCAAAGTTAGTCATTTGGTGCAATGGTGACCAGTGTAATTCTGTTCACAGCGGTATTATACCACAAAGAAATAAGTGACTTTTACTTTAGAAAGTGACTTTTACTTTAGAAATGATCCGTTCATTGTTAGTGATTATATATTTAGATAAAAGAAAATGCACTTGAAATTGATTTAAAATGAATTGAAATCATATCCCATATAGAAATGTGGAAAATATGCAAACTACATATATCACACACGAGTTCATATTTGCATTTAACAAGTGTAAAATTTACATCATTCAACATGTATTCTGAAATATCGCATCATTCTGACCAGCTCATTTCTTTTTCCAGCCGTTGGAATTTATACGAATGTAGACCCTTTCGGTGAGGTCATGTCACTGGCCCATGAACATTTGCTGCTTGTCAAACTGTTCATAACTGTAACAAGAGGCAATTCAATCTCAGCATAATGCTAAAACAGCTGTCATAACAGTAATCATCAATATGTGGCTCTTGTTGGATTCTCAGAAGAAATAGAAATTAAAAATGTGAAACAGGACATGCCTCAAAATGGTGCTTATGTTCAAAAATACTGTGTGTGTGTGTGTGTGTGTGTGTGTGTGTGTGTATTTGCTTATTTGTAATGCAAATTGGTTGGAAAAATGTAATCAAAGCTATATTTAAATATATATATATATATATATATATATATATATATATATATATATATATATATATATATATATATATATATATATATATATATATATATATATATATATATTGAATATATTCATATATTGTGTGCGAAATCCAAATATAAACTATTAAAACTATGTATGGCATACAGTATATTTCATTTGCATATATTTGCATGCATCACATTTTGGATATGTGCTCACTTGCTTTGATTTAAGTGCATTTTGATTTGTAATGATATCTGTCTTCAGCTGCTCTTTTCTAATGTAAATGTCACTTCAGTCCAAAAAAATCAGCTGGTAAATTCAGAATTAGTCTCTTTTTTCTCCTCTGGAGGCTTCAGTTGTGTTTTCCCACACAGTGGAAGGAATCATTTTACATCATGAGGAAGGAAAAACCTTCCGTTAATCTTCAGGAAAGGTGATTAATATCTCTGTTGAGCATGTCTGGGCAGCAGGAGGACTTTTTATTGCACAACTGAAGTCTGACGCTTACTGTAAAGCATGAGTTGGAACTTGCAGTAGCAGTGTTCAGCAAATACATCAGATTCAGTGCATTTCAAAACACATGTCTTTTGTGTTTTGTGTTTATGTGTGCTGGTGAACTGCATTATGGGATGGTAATTTCTGCTCTGTCCACTTCTGATGTTGAATATTCAACTCTATAGTTTAAAAAAAGTGACTTTTACTGACATTTAAGTATCAATATTATGTGTAAAAAATAATATGTTGAGAAATAATTAGAGAATAAGAGAATAAGAATAAGAATGAATGTGCTGCAGGTTGTGTGCAGGGTTTCTGTAGTGTAATACACAACACAAACACACACAATACAGCACTGCACACTATTACACACGTGCAGAAAACACACTCTTACACACTCTTCAAGGCTAAAAGTTGTTCAAAAAATATCAAGATCCCATAATGACATTCAGAAGCAGAAATAAATGAGGAAACAAAAAAATATCAGACACAAAATACAGAAAACTGCTCAATTAGGGACATTTTTACAGTATAGGACTATTTCTATTATATTTATATAATATTGTTTATATTATATTATATAATATTTTTATTATACAATATTATACTTTATTATAAATTTTTTATTATATATTATATTACATTTTAGTTTTTATATAATATATTATATTATATTATATTATATTATATTATATTATATTATATTATGTTTTATTATATTATATTATATTATGTTTTATTATATTATATTATATTATATTATTTTATATTATATTATATTATATTATATTATATTATATTATATTATATTATATTATGTTTTATTATATTATATTATATTATGTTTTATTATATTATATTATATTATTTTATATTATATTTATTATATTATATTATATTTTATTAAATTATATTATATTATTTTATATTATATTATATTATATTATATTATATTATATTATGTTTTATTATATTATATTATATTATATTATATTATATTATATTATATTATATTATGTTTTATTATATTATGTTTTATTATATTATATTATATTATATTATATTATATTATTTTATATTATATTATATTATATTATATTATATTATATTATATTATATTATATTATATTATATTATATTATATTATATTATATTATATTATATTATATTATGTTTTATTATATTATGTTTTATTATATTATATTATTTTATTTTAGATTATATTATATTATATTATATTATATTATATTATATTATATTATATTATATTATATTATATTATATTATATTATATTATTTTATATTATATTATATTGTATTATATTATATTATATTATATTTATTATATTATATTTTATTATATTATATTATTTTATATTATATTATATTATTTTATATTATATTCTATTATATTATATTATATTATATTATATTATATTATATTATATTTATTATATTATATTTTATTTTATTATATTATATTATATTATATTATATTATATTATATTTTATTATATTATATTATATTATATTATATTATATTATATTATATTATATTATATTATATTATATAGTGTCAGTTTGTGTACTGTATGATTTCCTGCATGTGTATTGTATAATCCTGAAGCGTGTGTTCTGGTTTCCTGCAGGGTGGATCATCTCTACACGTTTTTCGTGGAGTGGTCTCCAGAAAACATCTACAGTCACAAACACAGCAGAAAGCAGCAGGAGTTTCTGCAGGTTCATCCCGACGCTCTGAGTGTGATCGGCTCGCTGCTCAAGGATTCTCCCCCTGAAAACTGGCAGGTGCGCTGGCAATAGTCATTCATTTTCCTTCAGCTTAGTCCCTTTATTCATCAGGGCTCACCACAGCGCAATGAACCACTAACTAATCCACTTAACTATTCCAGCATATGTTATATGGAGTGGATGCCTTTCAAACTGCAACTCAGTTTCTTAAAACAAGACAATGTAGCTCAATCTAGAAAAGGCTTCTTAATGTAGGAATTTTTAGATATTAGGACTAGAAACAAGATCTATGTATCTAAGTAAGAAAAGCATTTTTTGGAGAGTGCAGTATTACTGGCAACCAAAATTAACAGTGATATACTTCAAATTTTACAGCAATTTTTTACTGTGCAGCTTCATATTCACGCATTTATAATCACACATTTATAATCAGATTTCACACATTTGTTCCTGCTAAAATTTTTCAAAAAGATTTAATAAAGAAATTTACTGAAGCTAATATCTAAAAATGTTTAAACAAAAAACGTAATTTAAGAAATATTTTTAAATAATTACAATTCCACGGGAGCACTTATAATGTTGTCTTCAGTCATGCATATATATATATAAATATACTGTAGAATATTAGTAAAGAAGAATAAAAGTATAAATAACACCACACAAATATAAGAAAAAAGAGCTCACTATCAATGTCACACATTGTAAATAATTGCAGTAATGTTTACAGTATTACTGGCTGTCAAAATTGGCAGTAATGCTGTATATTAGTTTCTATTTTACAGTGCACATTTTAATCACAGTTTTTTTCTTGCTAAAATTCTACAAAACTAATTTGACAAAGAAATTTTAATAAATAATATAAAATAAACATGACTTGAGAAATATTGAAAAATAATTACAATTTCACAGGAGCACTAATAGTTTTGTTTTAAGTCATGCGTCTATTTATATATATATATATATATATATATATATTTCGAATATATTAGTAAAGTAAAGAAAAATAAAAGTATAAATAACAGCATTCTAATATAAGAAAAAGATATAAAAAGAAAGAGCTCCTATAAAATGTGATTGCCTAATTATTTTAAGGGATTTTGAATAATTTCTGTGAAGTGAATTAAGCTTATTAAATGCTCCTATTTTCACCTTGAAGTGGCGTAATGTGAAGAATGAAGCTGCTGTCTTCTGAAGAGCTGAAGTGAAATGCTGTGGAACTATCAAGTTTTTATTAATTAAAAAAGCAACAGAAATGATCTTCATTAGATTAGACTTAACTTTATTGTCATTACACATGTACAAGTACAAGGCAACAAAATGCAGTTTAGGTGTAACCAGCAGTAAGTAAGCAGTAAGCAGTAATAGCAGCAAGTGCAGGATGCAGGTATCAGTTATAAAGTGCAGTTATAGAGAAACTATGGTGATATTTACAGATGGATGTACGATCAACATTATATACAGGTTGGATTAGCTATGAACAGATTTACAATATATGAATATATGTACTGGTTGATATTAATAATCAGAAGTGTGCAGATAAATAAACATGATGTATATGCACAGTGGGTGTGTACATAATCACAGATGTCCATGTGCTGTGGCTATGTACAGTTCAATTAAGTGAATCAGTGCAATGCAGTGCAGTGAATATGTGCAATTATTAAATGTGCAAATGTTAAACAGTGCAGTGACTGTGAGGAGTTTAAGTTAGAGGAGAGTGGGGGGTGTATTGGGGGGCAAAAGAGTCATTGAGGGGCAGAGTTGAAGAGGGAGACAGCTCTGGGGAAAAGCTGTTGCTCAGTCTGCTGGTTTTTGTCCGGGGGAGCCTGAAGCGCCTGTCTGAACACAGGAGAGAAAACAGTCTGTGAGTGAAGGCGGGAAACTAAACTCTGCCGCAGACAGAAACGTCCTGTCTGACCATATTTGGCAGCTCTTCCTCTTTTGAGTGGCTTTTTCTGAAAAACGAAAGTGCTTTGGAAAAGAGAGAGGTGTGTGTGTGCTTGTGTGAGGGCCACGCTAGATAAACACACTGATCTGAGCGCACAGTTCAGACTCTACACACACAGCAGCATGAGGAAACAGCAGAGCGTTCAGATCCTCTACTTCGCCAATGGCTCCGACGGGCCCTTTGTGGAGGTGTGAAGCGTGGAGAACTCAGCAGAGTGCATGTATTATTGATTATTGACTGATGATTGTGTGTGTGTGTGTGTGTTTTCCTGCAGATTGTGTCTGTGAAGCAGCAGAAGCGCCGCACCAGCGTCTGCAGTTCTGCTGATTCTGAGTCTGATGATCTGCTGCCGGTGTTAATAAACCACAGTCAGATCTTAAAGGAGCTTCACCTGGAGCAGGTCAGAGCCAGAGATTTATTAATTTATTTATCAAATAATTAAATACAATTATTTAATGTGTGATTGTCTGCAAGGATAATATAAAGACAGACTAGGTCATATAAATAAATAAATAGATAAATAAATAAATAAATAAATAAATAAATAAACGAAAAAATGAATAAGATAAGTGAATAAATGAATAAATATTTAAATAAATAAGTGAATAAATAAATAAATGAATAAGCGAATAAATGAATAAATAATTAAATAAATAAGCGAATAAATGAATAAATAATTAAACTAATAAGCAAGTAAATGAATAAATAAATAAATAAATAAATAAATAAGTGAATAAATTAATAAATAAATAAACGAATAAATGAATAAAATAATAATTAAATAAATGAATAAATAATTAACTAAATAAATAAATAAATACAGCACTCAACAAATATAAGTTCACCCCTATCAAATCTCTCATTTTGATTAATATTTTCAATAGGATACTCCACAATATTATATCTGTGCATATACATTAGATTAGTTAGTACTGAAGACAAATCTGGAGATTATCTAACTTATAATAACCGACCAAAATTAGTACATCCAAATGTATATGTTAGGGAAAAATATTAAATATTGAATTTTATTATTTTTTAAAAAGCAATTTTCAAGAGAAACAAAGAAATAATGAAATATTGTTGAAATTTAAGTTTAGATAAATGTTATGGAAATGTAATCTGACTACTTTTAGGCTACATTAAGATTACTTTTGTGGTAGGATTTTTCATTAATTTCATGGTAGCATTATCTGACTACTTTTTGATTACATTTAGATTACTTTTATGTTACATTTAGATTTTATATGGTAGCATAATCTGAATAATTTGGGTTAAATAAAGATGACTTTTGTGGTAACATTTAAATAATTTTTTGGTAATGTAATCAGACTATTTTTCGATTACATTTAGATTACTTTTATGGTAACTTAATCTGACTACTTTTGGATTACATTTAGATTACTTTTGTAGTAACATAAACTGATTACTAGTGGGTTACATTTAGATTACTTTTATGCTAACATAATCTGACTATTTTTGGATTACATTTAGATTACTTTTGTGCTAACATAAACTGATTACTTTTGAATTAAGTTTAGATTACTTTTGTGGTACCATTTTGATTCACTTTTTGAGAACGTAATATGACCTTTTTTTGGTTACACTTAGATTACCTTTGCGGTAAAATTTATCATTAATTTTATGGTAACATTATCAGACTTCTTTTATGTTAACATTTAGATTTTATATGGTAAGATAGTCTGACTACATTTGTAGTAACATTTTAATAATTTTATGGTAATGTATTCAGACTATTTTTAAATTACATTTAGGTTACTTTTATGGTAACCTAATCTGACTACTTTTGGATTACATTTTGATTACTTTTGTGGTCACAAACGTACTATGTTTGGATTACGTTTAGATTACTTTTGTGGTTACATTTTGATTCATTATTTGTAATATGGCTTGTTTTTGGATTACATTTAGATTACTTTTATGGTAACATAATCGGACTACTTTTGAATTACATTTAGATTACTTTTGTGTTAACATAAACTGATTACTTTTGATTACATTTAGATTACTTTTCTGGTAACACAATCGGACTATGCATGGACTACATGGGTGTGTGCGTGTTTCTGATCACTAATGTGTGTGTGTCTGTGTGTGCAGCTGATGAGCCATATCCCGGCGCGGGCTCAGGGTAATCAGTGGAAGCTGGTATACAGTACAGCAGTGCACGGCACCAGTCTGAGAACACTGTACAGACAGATGGCGGAGCTGGACAGACCCGTACTGATGGTGATCAGAGACACAGATGGACAGGTGAGACACACATAAAGACTGCATATACAGTTAAAGTCTAATTTTTCGCCCCCTGTGAATTTTTTTTCATTCAAATATTTGCCAAATGATGCTTATCAGTTTCAGGAATTGCACACAGTATTTCCTCTAATATTTGTTCTTCTGTAAAAAGTCTTATTTGTTTTATTTTGTCTAGAATAAAATCAGTTTTTAATTGTTTTACATTTAGATAAATGATTTATATAAATATGTTAACTGATATATATATATATATATATATATATATATATATATATATATATATATATATATATATATATATATATATATATATATATATATATTGATATATATGTATATATATATGTGTGTGTGTGTGTGTGTGTGTGTGTGTGTGTGTGTGTGTGTATATAAAGTCAAATTAAATGCCTTGAATGTTTAAAATCTCATCTCAAACAACATCAAATAAACTGACTAGAAATTATTTTGAATAACTAAAAAAAATTGACATAATTAACATTTAAAATTACTTAGTTTTTAAATATGTTGATTAATTAATTCATTTGTTTAAATTTTTACATGATGATCTGAAAAAAACTAATTGAAAACTGAAATAATTAAATATAAGAACATGGAAACAGAAAATAAACGAACAAATGTAAGCGAAATACAGTTACAAAGCATGCTTTTCATTCTGGTTTTGAAGGTAAAACACAAATGCAGTACTATTTTGCATGATATTTTGCATTTCGCAGTAATTTGCATGAAATAATACCCTGCCATGTTCATCAGATTTACCGAGATTGTGTTTTTCCTCAGGTTTTTGGGGCGTTTTCCTCAGACCCTTTCAGAGTCAGCAGCTACTGTTACGGGACAGGAGAAACCTTTCTCTACAGCTTCAGTCCAGAGTTTCAGGTATGAGGATGAAGACATGCTGAAGATCTGTTTATCTGATCTGCTGTGTCATCTGAACTGGATTACATTTACTTTTAGATTACATTTATATTACTTTTACGTTAACATTTCGATTCATTTCATAGTAACATAATCTGACTACTTGTGGATTACATTTAGAATACTTTTGTATTATCATTTCGAATACTTGTGGATTACATTTAGATTACTTTTATACTAACGTTTCATAATTTTAAAGTACCATAATCTGACTACTTGTGGATTACATTTAGATTACTTTTATATTGTCATTTAGACTACTTGTGGATTACATTTAGATTACTTTTATATTATCATTTCGACTCATATCTGACTAGTGGATTACATTTAGATTACTTTTATACTAACATTTCATCATTTTAAAGTAATATAATCCGACTACTTGTAGGTTAAATTTAGATTACTTTTATCCTAACGTTTCATCATTTTAAAGTGCCATAATCTGACTACTTGTAGATTACATTTAGATTACTTTTATATTATCATTTCGACTACTTGTGGATTACATTTAGATGACTTTTATGCTAACATTTCATCATTTTTAGGTAACATAATCTGACTACTTGTAGATTAAATTTAGATTACTTTTATATTATCAATTTGACTGATTTCTGACTACTTGTGGATTACGTTTATATTACTTTTGTGGTATTGTATTTGGACAACTTTTGAATTACATTTAGATTAGTTTTGTGGTAACAGTAAGATTACTTTTATGTTAACAAAATCATACTATAAATAGACTACATGTGTGTGTATGTGTCTGATCACTAATGTGTGTGTGTGTATGTGCAGGTCTTCCGCTGGACTGGAGAAAACTCTTATTTCGTGAGAGGATTTCTGGACTCGCTGCAGATGGGTGGCGGAGGGTGAGTTCATTATCACTCATTAATGTAAAATCATAGCAGTTAATTAAGTTTCACTATATAGCTCACTCTTTTACTATATTAAAAATGTATTATACACATACATCACCTCTTTGAAAAGCACACTATATATTGTATATCGTCAGGTTAACACTCTTATTCTTTCTGATTTTGATTGTAATGTGATAACATGCACACTGTGTATAAAGTGCTGGAAAGTGTTATACAAATAAGAGATATTGCAGTTAAATAAACATTTTTAGTATTTGTTCTTTTAATTTAATTTACCTCAATGGACCAAATGAGATTTAATAAAAAGTAAATAAGCTTAAAAACATTATTATTATTATTATAATTATTGTTTTTAAACCAACAAGTTAAAAATCTAAATGAACACAACATTTATAAAAAGAAAAATCAATATCGGCGTAGAACAGCCTCTTTACGCAATACATAAAGCAGAAGCTGCTGATATTGTCCTTCATTGAAGAAATAAAAAGGATAAGCAAACGTTTTCTTAATCCGTATCACACTTCCACATCTATAAAGAGGAAGCTGCGCATAGTAGAGTAAAACAGCTTCCTCTTTTCTCAGAATCCGTTGTGGTTCACCGACTGCCAGACTGCTGTTAAAGTTTATAATTGATAACATTTATCCCACATGGCTGCTGAATGCTTGATTCTGATTGGCTGATGAGCATTTATTGTCAAGCTAAAGTAGTTCCGGCAGGTTTTTACAGCTCCTTATCACTCCGCTGAATGATTAGAGTTATTTCCCAGCTATAACAGTCAAAAATTACATCAGAGCACAACAGAAGGAGATGTGGAAGAAACTAGAGCTACAGCAGTTTGAGGAGGACACACAGCTGACTAATAAAGCCTCAGAATACAACATAATGCATTTTAATTCAACAAGCAACACATAATTTATTAATTTCAGCTTTTTTTCTATATTTAAATAGTCTGTTAAGTATTTTGCATGAAAGCTGCTGTGTTATTATATTATATTAATACACATTAAATGCATTTAAAGGCGTGTGATGATTTTGATAGCATTTCTACCTGACTAATACACTCTCAAACACAATGCTGTACGAAATGCATCTCATATTTAATGCAAGAAGTAAATCCACAGGTGAACTCTTCTAAAACACCAAGTTTGCATGCATGAACTGATCAGATGTGAAGAGTGAATGTGTGCGTGCAGATGTGCATGTCTAAAGCACATCTTTATTGATTTCCGCTGATTAAAAGCTGGATTTGTGTGTTCTCAGGGGTCCGTTCGGCCTGTGGTTGGACGCGGATCTATACCGCGGCTCCAGTTACTCCTGCAACACTTTCTGCAATCGTCCACTAAGCCTTCATCACGACTTCACCGTCCAGGAGCTGGAGGTGTGGAGCTTCGTCTGAGCCAAAAAAACGACAAATAAAACTAAAAAACATCAGAACCCGTTCACCGGTCGAGCCTGTTCACCCGCTCCTCCAAAATCAGTTAACGGCAGCGTGGATGTAAGGCAAGCTGAGGCAGATTTCAGTTCCTGTTTCCAGTAAGTGAGCTGCTGGAAAGGAAGTGCACACTGTGGATTCGCACTAGTGAGTGGCCTTAATAGGCAGCAAAGCACACTAGATGTGAGAGAAGCACTGAAGCGCTCGTGTGCAGTGTTGGGGAAAGATACTACTGAAAGTAATGCATTACAATATTAGGTTACTCCACTAAAAAGTAACTAGTGGCATCACTTAGTTACTCTTTAGGGTAAATCATGCATTATGTTACTTCTGAGTTAATTAGCGGAGGCTTGATCTCTTTCAGAACTTTGGTTTGTTCTTGTTTTTAATAGAGGAGCTCTGCAATTAACAATGCACTGTGCTCTGCAAAAAACGTGATGACTAAAAAGTCAAGACAAAAAATATGTGTATGTTGCTTTAACTTATTTTAATCAGCTAATCAGGTTTCAATCTAATTTTATAAAGTTATACAGAGTTTAGCTTAATGTCTTAAGTTATTTTATAAACTAATTCCTAGAGGATCATGTGCTTATGATTGACCACAGCCGGTCCTGCATTAGATTTACTTAGTCATATTCGTCTTGAAGAATCCCACACTCCTTCCTCTCTTTCCTAGCTGAACACGGGGGAACTCTCAAGATCTACCTGAGCTCAGTCTCTCCTCTCACTTGATAAAACGGGAGGGAGCCCCGAGCTCGAGGATTTTCCGAGCTCAGGGCTTTCTCCCGGGACAGCAAGCCAAACATGCCTTATTATCAATCATCTGAGTGTGAACTCTTGAAGACGGATGTAAGTTGAAATGACTAGACTAGTTAATTTCATTCATTCTCTTTTCAGCTTAGTGCCTTAATTAATTCAGGGTTGCCACAGCGAGATGAACCGCCAACTTATCTAGCACGTTTTTACACAGCAGATGCCCTTCCAGCCCAAACCATCTTTGGGAAACACCCATACACACTCATTCACACTCATACACTACGGACAATTTAGCCTACCCGATTCACCTGTACCACATGTGTTTGGACAGTGGGGGAAACCGGAGCACCCGGAGGAAACCCACGCGAACAGAGGGAGAACATGCAAACTCCACACAGAAACGCCAACTGACCCAGCTGAGGATCGAACCAGCGACCTTCTTGCTTTGAGGCGACAGCACTACCTACTGCGCCACCGCGTCGCCCTTAGTTAATTTGATTCAACTACAAAAATTAAAGATGCAATCAGTATACAGTGTTTAACCTTGATTTACCTCTTAAAAACACATAAGAAATAAAGATAATGTTAAATTCGGAGGACTTCCCGATGGCTCTGCATGCTGTAAATACAGATTAATGAATGTTTAAAGCAACACATTTGCCACTTTTGTGCTTTTAGTCTTATTAGTGCAGTAAAATCACTGTTTATTGAGACTATAATCCCCTTTTCCTGTTCTTCAATGGGTTAATAATAATAAACACATTCTTTCGTTAAACGTTAATTTTAATTCAGCAATTTATTTTTTTTAAGCGCTAATTAATTCAACTAAAAAGTATCTCAAATATTAATTTTCCCTCGGCTTAGCTCCTTATTTATCAGGGGTCGCCACAGTGGAATGAACCACCAACTATTCCAGCATATGTTTAGTTTTTGTTTAGTTTTAGTTTAAAACTTTATTAATCCCCTTGGGGCAAAACATTCGGACATGGTGGTGCTTCACATATAACAAGAATAACACACTTAACACAATAAACACAAACACATCAAGTACACACACACACACACACACACAAAAATCAATAACAATAATAAATAATAATAACTAATCTTAATGATCAATCGATTAACTACATTAATTACGTAATCGAATTGCTCCAGGCACAAAAGTATGCAGTAGTTTTATGCAACGGATGCCCTTCAGTGTGCAACCCAGTACAGGGAAACACCCATACACACTCATTCACACACACACACATGCACTACGGCCAGTTTAGTTGATCAGTCCCCCTATAGCGCATGTGTTTGGACTGTGGGGGAAACCAGAGCACCCGGAGGAAACCCATGCCAACATGGGGAGAACATGCAAACTCCACACAGAAACACCAACTGGGCCAGCTGGGACTCGAACCAGTGACCTTCTTGCTGTTAGGCGACATGTTATTGCTTTTTTTTTTAAGTAATGCATTACATGTTACTTAGAGAAGTCATATTGTAAGGCATTTCCCCCAGCACTGCTCGTGTCCGTCATAATGCACTTCACTGAGGTTTCAACTTTTCTGATTATGAGTGTGTTTTAATAACCTGCACCTTTTGTAAAGCTGCTTCGGGACAGTTATTATTGTGTGGGAAAAGTGCTATTCAAATAACCTGTCACTGAATTGAATTGAAAGTTTGGTCTATGAAGCAGATACTGTTTGGTTGGCTGTGTGTGTGATTGAGAGTTATTCTTATTTTTTGTACTCTATTTAAGAGCTTGTCATGATCACTGTTCTGATGTTTGATGTGTGCTGTTTTTAACATTATTAACATGCAGTGCTGGCGCTGTTTGTTGGACTTTCTAATAATAAACATGTTGTTTTTCCAGAAACTGTGTCTGGTTTTTTGGATTATCTGCTTGAGTAAGGCTTTAGATAACTGTTTACGTCAGAAAGGTTGCGCTTAAGATAATCAGTAATAAGATGATCAATATTGAAAGTTCTTTGTGCTGTATTTGTCGTGTGTATGTGATTTGTCCATTGTATTTAAAATCAGCATTATTTAAATCACAGTTCAAAGATGTAGTAAAACATTTAATCTACAATCTCACGTTTCTAAATTTGAGAATGGAAATTAAATTACCTTTTATTTAAAGCGTAGATCTGTTTATTTAGCAGATTTAAAGAAAATGAAGTCAGATTCAAATAATCATTTCAGATATTTTAGTAAATATGATGCCAAATAAATACTAATTTTATTAAATAAATTGGTAAATATACCATATAATGTTGGTGGCACGGTGGCTCAGTAGTTAGCACTGTGGCTTTACAGCAAAGGTCTCTGCTTTGAGTCCTGGCTGGGTCAGTTGGTGTTTCTGTGTGGAGTTTGCATGTTTAATTATTTATTAATTTCAGATAAGCTTATAATGACTACATGTGATGAACTTATTGTACAGTTATAGTTCATATAGTATAAATAAAGTGCATTTAGCTGTTTTTAAGTTGTGTAATGTAAAAACTGAACCTGTAAGATCTATTTGAACAGCAGGAGTCAAATCTCTTAATCTTGAACCTTCATAACACTCTGTGCTCATGATAAAAATAGCATTTAACGCCTGTGTGAATGTTCATTTCACAAGGAGCAGATCAGCATTATGTAAACCATAAAACTGTTGGAATGAATCTGTGGTGGTGTTTGATGAAGAAACGCTGAACCTGAAGGCTGATCTGTGAGCAGCAGCGCCACCGTCTGCATTAAAGGAGCACTGCACACAAACACTTATATCACAATTGTGACTCAAAATTCAGATTTTATATCACACAATAGCAACTTAAAAACTCAAAGTTCTGAATTTAAATCACAAATTTAGGACTTTATTACTCAGAATTCTGACTTTAGACAGCATAAATGTGACTTTAAAACCGAAAATTATGAGTTTATGTCATGAAATTTCAACCTTATAACTCAGAATTGTGACTATATCACGGAATTGTGACTTTATAACTCAAAATTCTGAGTTTATTTCACACATTTGCAACTATAACTCAAATAACTGACTTTATAACTCAAAATTCTGAGTTTATATCACACATTTGCAACTATAACTCAAATAACTGACTTTATAACTCAAAATGATGACTTGATATCATGCAATTTTGACATTATAACTCAGAATTGTGACTTTATAACTCAAAATTCTGACTTATAACTTAAGAAATCTGACTTTATATTATGCAATTGCGACTTTATAAGTCATAATTCTCACTTTATAAATCAGAATTATGACTTTATATCTCGGAATTGTTACATTATAACTCAAAATTCTGAGTTTATATCACACATTTGCGACTATAACTCAAAATACTGACTTTATAACTCAAAATTCTCACTTAATATCACACAATTCGACAGTGTAACTCAGAATTCTGACTTCTTATTACATAATCGCGACTTTAAAAACTCAGAATTGTGACTTTATATCACGGAATTGTGACTTCATAACTCAAAATTCTGAGTTTATGTCACAAAGTTGTGACTGTTACTCAAAATACTGACTTTATACCTGCAAATTCTGAGTTTATATCCCAATTACAACTTTATAACTCATAATTCTGGCTTTAAACGCAGTTAAGACTTTACAACTTCAAATTCTGACATTATATCACGGAATTTAGAGTTTATAACTGCAGACTCTGACATTATAACTCAGATCTCTGGCTTCTGAAGCCGCAATAGCCATTCTTAGGCCTATATTTTACTCAGAGGCGGGAACGGGCTTCAATTAATAAACAGAAACCAATGCGTCTCTGTCGCCCCCTGGTGAAGTTCAGCTGTAACCGCAGAACATTGACATAAAACTAATAACCGAAAAGATAAATCATCATCATAATAATCTCAATTATCATCATGTAAATAAATGACTTTCTCGTGATTTATGGGTAGACTAGAAAACAAATGCGCGCGATGACAGACTGTGGCCGCAGTTTCCGGCGGAAGTGAAGTCTCCACTTACAGGATCACTTCCTGGAGAGTGTTGTGTTGTCGAGTGTCTGTGTGTGTTTGTGTTCGGCTTTCCAGACGCGTGTTTCTGCTCTCCGTCATGAGTGGTGTGTGTGTTTCTCGGTGTCACTCGGACTGACTGCTGTCGGTGAGTTTATCTGCACGCACACACACACACACACACACGCGCGCACAGCTTCATCCTCATCGTGATGAAGCGGACAGTGAATGTAAACATTGGTGGATGTATTCAGCTCATCGTCTGCTCGTGTGCGTTCTGTGTTGGGTTGTGTGTGTGTGTTTGTGTGTATGATTGTGTGTGTTTGTCTATCGTTGTGTGTGTTTTGTCTATTGTTGTGTGTGTTTGTGTCTCCTCAGCACCTCATTCCGCCTCCCTCGGTCTATTTTCTCCTCAGATTCCCCGAGATGAGGCTGTTTCTGTGTCGGTCTGTGCTGTTTTGTGTCGTGTTTTGTGTGAATCTGCTTTCTCTTTCAGTTTGACATCTTCATCTGTCAACAGTGAATCAGCTCTAGAATAAAAGCCCCGGATATTATTCACAAAACACCTGCATATTTAAAGCAAAATATTCATTATACAGCGGTATTATCCTGGATGACATGCTTATAATGATGATTCCTGCGTTGCTTTCGCTTTTGTAATGCTATATGACATGTTTACGTGGCTCTCTGGAATGCTTGATTCTGATTGGTCCAATCACGACATTCAAAGGTATTTTCCTGACCAATAAGAATAGTTTAAAATATGGCTGGAGTTAGGCAAGTTACTTACAAGATGTAACACATTATACAATACTAGTTACTGTCATTTTATTGTAATTAGTATCTTATCAATATTACTAGCTCTAAAATCTAATGCATTACAATACTTTTGTATTAGCTTTACGTTAATGTTATCATTCACTGGCATTTCTGTGTGGAGTTTGCATGTTCTCCCCGTGTTGGTGTGGGTTTCCCCCACAGTCCAAACACATGCGCTATAGGGCAATTGGGTAGGCTAAATTGGCGTAGTGTATGAGTGTGTGTGTGTGAATGAGTGTGTATGGGTGTTTCCCAGTGATTGATTGCATCTGTAAGGGCATCCGCTGTGTCGAACATATGCTGGACAGGTTGGCGGTTCATTCCACTGTGGCGACCCCAGATTAATAAAGGGACTAGCTGAAAACGAATGAATGAATGTTACCATCACTAATAATAATGCTAATATCATTAATGCTTTATTTTATAACCACATTATTATGAATATGTATTATAGTTTTGCCATGACTTGTAATTATTATCAAGATTTTAAGTCATCATATCACAGCGGTTGTTTTAAATATTACAATTATATATAACAAAAACATGAAACATGTTCTCTAATATTATTAGCTGAACTGTTTTATCAAATAAATACAATGCTTGTTTATTTTTATGACGCCAGATAGTAAATGGAATGTGATGGAGTGGAAACTGTGATGTCTTTACCCAAGGTTATCATACCGCATAGATATATACACTAGATGTCGCCTACCCTGTTGTTGTCAATAGAGTCGCCATTTTAGTACAGGGTAGCGCTCCATTGAAATGAATGCAGGACCAAGCCAGAAAATTACACATATATACATATATCTATGAGCGGGAGTTTTCCCGGAGGTCAGTAGGCAATTTTCTTTTTTAAATTATGAAAATTATATTTTACATCACTTTTCTACATTGATGGATCAGTGATCACACTGGCATTCCTGACAAAAAGCTTGTGTTTGTGTGTGTGGAAATATACTATTTACCCTCCTTGTTAAATTTGATCTAATTGTTGTCCTTTAACACCCACCCTCTCTCACTTTTACTTCTCATACTGACGGAGAGAGCGATTCGTTTGTGAATGAATCTCCATTATGAAGGACTCATTCATTAGCCGACAATAATTCAAGTTTCTGGCAGCGCAGCATCTCGTTGTCATATTTCTTTTGCATTGTTTGCTGATTTTATTCAACAAAACTAGCATATGCAGAGTGTTTAGTGCGAGTTGGAGCTGCTTTGCCGTATGGTGAATGCAGTAAGTGACTGTTATCATCAATAATGTGACCTGATTAGCACAAAAGTTCAGAACATACTAAAACGTAAAAAACGTAATCTTACACAGGGCTTTACACTATCTTTTTTGATCAGCAGCCACTGTGGCTAGTAGATTTTCAACATTACTAGCCACTTGCCATTTTCACTAGCCACAATTTTGTTGTTTGGAAAATATATTATAAATAAACAATGTGACTTTGACCTGCTAAAATGACTTGATTTAGATGTTGTGGTGTCCACATGCCTCCTCATTTATTTCACTGTTTGTGTGTGTTGTGTGTGAACGTGCTCACTGTGGATGAGCAAATGGGTTGTGTCACATTGCAATTAGTTTTTGCTTCATGTGACTTTTTAGGGTTCAGAATAAAGGTTTTACCAAATTCATCTCTAACCACACCAAAAAGACATAATTATTTCTTAGCCACATATTTAAATGTGTCAAAACAAGCAAATATATAGCTGTATACATGCACTTTATTCAACAAAACCTTTTTTTAATGAACATTTTAAAAGATCTATTGTCATGCATCTAAAATATGCAGAGTAATGTGTCCTGGCTAAAGGTCTCAGATCAGCAGTTACTATACACAAATGGGGAGATAATCTCATATTAAAGAAATGTTATTGTAAAGGATGATAATTAAACTATATTAACAAAAATAACTGTAAGCAAAAGAAAGCAGGTAAAAACACCACAAGTGATAATGAAAGGATGATCACGTGCCTGAGAATAATTAAAACAAAAGCAGTGACTGCTGCTGATGCTTACAAATATATATATTTTTCAATCTTGATCTCTTAAAAGCAGCAGGACTCTGGGAACACGAGCATCGTTTTCTGTCTAGTCTTTTTCAGAGAGAACCGATCGCAAATGAACGGAAAAAAGCGCAAGTAAACGCTTTTAACAGTCGCACTCTTCACATCACATCACCTGTGCGCGAGTAATCATCCTCTCATAATGTATTCACCTGCTTTGTCTCGCGCGAACAGTTTTCAGTCGTTCTGTTACTCGATTCAAAGATCACATTAGCACGCATATTGGGCCATCCTTATTGTCAAACCCTGCTTTAAGAAAATGTCAAAATTATTTCCAACCTGCCAAAGTGGCTGGTGGGAGCGGCTGTGTAACCCGCCAAAGCTGAAATCTACCCGCATTTGGCGGGTTGGTGGGTGTTAATGTAAAGCCCTGATCTTACCTATGTAATGTTCTGCCTTTGTGCTTTGTTTTCTTTGTTTACTACACTCGTAGACAGAGTTAAAGTCCCGCATCTTCACGTAATAACACTGTGTTGGCCAGTGCGGTTAAATGACACTTGTCCTGGGAGCACTGTACCAATATGGCGGCGCTATTGATGCATGCTCGGGGTCCCTATGCGATATCTAGTGTATATATCTATGATCATACACTGCAAAAAATGCTTTTCTTACTTAGATTTTTTGTCTTGTTTCTAGTCCAAATATCTAAAAATTCTTAATTCGAGAATAATTTTCTAGACAAGCAAAACATTTTGTCTTGTTTTAAAAAATGATCTGCTAATACTAGGTGATTTTTAGCCTAAAACAAGCAAAAAATCTGCCAATGGGGTAAGCAAAATAATCTTATATCAAAAGGAAAAACAAGATTATTTTGCTTACCCCATTGGCAGATTATTTTGCTTGTTTTAGGGTAAAATCCACTTAATATTAGCAGATTATTTCTTAAAACAAGACAAAATGTTTTGCTTGTCTTGAAAATTATTCTCGAATTAAGAATTTTTAGATATTTGGACTAGAAACAAGACAAAAAATCTAAGTAAGAAAAGCCTTTTTTGCAGTGTACTGCTATAATCTTATACCGGCCCATGCCTAATGCTTACGCATATGGTTTGGTGAATTTGGTTTGGTGACAGAAGTATCCACAGTGAAACAAAGTGACAGTGAAAGGACAAATACCCAAATAATAAAGGAATAAAAAAGCCATTTAATTAAAAAAAAAAGGCATAAGTTAATAAAGAATACAAAATAAACCAACTGACAAATGTATGTGCATGCATATTACTGAATGCTCAGTTTGCTTTTTGATTAAACTACATTGCTTTCAGTTTCACAGGCGTTGGTTTGGTTGCACATAGAGACTAACGTCTTTATTCTGGGTTTACCACTCTTACGCCCCATTCACACAGCGTCAACGCTTGACTGAAGGCGTGTCTGAAATTGAGCCTGAAGCGATCGTCATAGCAGCGTCAGCCAATGAAATCCAGTCAGCAATAGGCCACTGTCTAGCTGGTGTATTTGCATACAGCGATCTGATTGGCTGACGCTTCCGTCGGTGCTTGAAAAGTTGAGCTAGTCCCAACATCTGCAGCGAGCAACGCCTCTGAAGCGGTGCCGACGGATCCACAATGCAGTTCGGCAACGCCTGACGTCACCCATTCAAAGTGAATGGGAAGCGTTGACGCTGAAGCCCCGTGTGAATGGGGCGTAAGTTAATACACTTGCATATAAAGTAAATAATATCTCAAAACATTTACTGGGACACTGGCAATTTTTGCTGGGGCACGTGCCTCAGTAAATGATGTCTTGCGACGCTCCTGTGTGTGTGTCTTTCTCAAACTGCTCCTGTCTGTAGCACTAGTTTCTTCCACATCTCCAAAGCCTTCAGTTGTGTTCTGATGTGATTTTTGACTGGGCGTGTGTGTGTGTATGTGTGTGTGTGCAGCTGTGGTATGGAGTCTCCGGCAGCGGTGGACGATGACATCTGTATCCTGAAGCATGAGTCTGCGTACGGTGCGGTGGAGAGCCCGGTGTCGGTGTGTGCCGGAGACGAGTCTGTGGCGTCGCACTTCGCTCTGGTCACGGCCTACGAAGACATCAAGAAGAGACTTCGAGAAACCGAGAAGGAGAACGGCCTGCTGCGCCGCCGCGTCAAACAGCTGGAGGACAAGGTCAGTTCATCAGCATCACACAAACAGCAGCTACTGATGGGAGAAACTGAGCTGTTCAAAGCTTCGAAACATTGACACCAATTGCTTTACAAAACAATTCACTGCTGAGAAGCGTTTAAAACACCACGAGATAGGGACACCTCATGGGTAAAACTGTGGACATGCAATGGAAAGGTTCATTGTAATGTTTGTATGTGTACACATATATCATCAGTGCTGTTATCATCAATGATGTGATTGTCAACGCTGTTATCGTCGACTCTTAGGGGTGTAACAGCTCACGGTCGATTCATGATTCATACGGATCACAACCCATGGTTCAGAACACACATGACCCGCAGATTAATACTTTGTTTTTCATTTGTTGATTAATCCTAAATATCACAGGCAGATCGCCTCTTGCATCATTCAAATCACATGTATAAAAGCATTCAGGCTTTCCTGTGAAATATAATGATGACGGAAGAAGTTGTGAGGTTATTCGGGATGTGGTGGGTTTCTTAGAAGGTGTTGGTTATTAATTTGTGGGTTATTAAAGGTGTTCTCTGTCACTAATTGGCAACAAATTATTAACAATGGCGATTTGCATATGTTTATTAATCCTTAATCACAGTCATATGCGTTTAACTTGACGCTCAAAAATGAAAGTTGTAGGCAGCAATTACATTATGTAACCAATAGGTGGCGACAACCCGCCTTCTAACCAGCCATCAATAATATGCCACTAAATAATTCTTCAAAAATGACATATCTAGCAATGAAACATGAAGTTTTATAAGTGAATAACTTAAAGATTTTTTTGAAAATAAGACTAAAAATAAATATGGGTTATACAAATTATGATTTTAGATTTATACATTTAGTGTTTTCAGCATCAGAAGTAGTAACAGTGAATTTTTCACAGCACTGAATATTTTAGAATTTATTTTTATTCAGCTGAATATGTCTTCATTTTATTTTTGATAAAAGTTCTGTTGATTAACCAAAGGTGTCTTGCAGTACTGCTTTTGTAATAAATGTAATAAATTACATTTGTCTCCTTCCCTTTTTGGCCGATCCGAGAAACGGTCGATACTTGACTAAAAAAACATAATGTGATGCGAACTGTAAGATTTGTGATCTGTTACACCACTGCCATCTCTTTTGTTGTGGTCATCTTTGTTGTCGCCAGTTGTGTTGTCATCGAATCTGTTACCATTATCTCTGTTATTGTCATGTCTGTTGTCGTCAACTTGGTAAGTGTCAGCTCTGTTGTCGTCCACTCTTTTGTCACCGGCTCTGTCGCCGTCAGCTCTTTTGTCGTCAGTTCTGTTACCGTGGGCTCTGTTACCGTGGGCTCTGTTACCGTGGGCTCTGTTACCGTGGGCTCTGTTGTCGTGGGCTCTGTTGTCGTGGGCTCTGTTGTCGTGGGCTCTGTTGTCGTGGGCTCTGTTGTCGTGGGCTCTGTTGTCGTGGGCTCTGTTGTCGTGGGCTCTGTTGTCGTCAGCTCTGTCGTCATAAGCTCTGTTACCGTCGGCTCTGTTACCGTCAGCTCTGTTACCATGGACTTTGTTACCGTGGGCTCTGTTGTCGTCAGCTCTCTTACTGTCAGCTCTGTTATCGTCAGCTTTGTTACCGTCAGCTCTGTCGCCGTCAGCTCTGTAGTCGTCAGCTCTGTCGCCGTCAGCTCTGTAGTCGTCAGCTCTGTAGTCGTCTGCTCTGTAGTCGTCTGCTCTGTAGTCGTCTGCTCTGTAGTCGTCTGCTCTGTAGTCGTCAGCTCTGTTACCGTCAGCTTTGTTACCGTCAGCTCTGTTATCGTCAGCTTTGATACCGTCAGCTCTGTTACCATCAGCTCTGTCGCTGTCAGCTCTGTAGTCGTCAACTCTGTAGTCGTCAGCTCTGTAGTCGTCAGCTCTGTTACCGTCAGCTCTGTTACCATCAGCTCTGTCGCTGTCAGCTCTGTAGACGTCAACTCTGTAGTCGTCAGCTCTGTAGTCGTCAGCTCTGTTACCGTCAGCTCTGTTACCGTCAGCTCTGTTACCATCAGCTCTGTCGCTGTCAGCTCTGTAGTCGTCAACTCTGTCGCCGTCAGCTCTGTCGCCGTCAGCTCTGTCGCCGTCAGCTCTGTAGTCGTCAGCTTTGTAGTCGTCAGCTCTGTAGTCGTCAGCTCTGTTACGGTCAGCTCTGTAGTCGTCAGCTCTGTTGCCGTCAGCTCTGTTACCGTCAGCTCTGTTACCGTCAGCGCTGTTACCGTCAGCGCTGTTACCGTCAGCGCTGTTACCGTCAGCTCTGTTACCGTCAGCTCTGTTACCGTCAGCGCTGTTACCGTCAGCGCTGTTACCGTCAGCTCTGTTACCGTCAGCTCTGTTGCCGTCAGCTCTGTTACCGTCAGCTCTGTTACCGTCAGCGCTGTTACCGTCAGCGCTGTTACCGTCAGCGCTGTTACCGTCAGCTCTGTTACCGTCAGCTCTGTTACCGTCAGCGCTGTTACCGTCAGCGCTGTTACCGTCAGCTCTGTTACCGTCAGCTCTGTTACCGTCAGCTCTGTCGCCGTCAGCTCTGTAGTCGTCAGCTTTGTAGTCGTCAGCTTTGTAGTCGTCAGCTTTGTAGTCGTCAGCTCTGTAGTCGTCAGCTCTGTTACGGTCAGCTCTGTAGTCGTCAGCTCTGTTGCCGTCAGCTCTGTTACCGTCAGCGCTGTTACCGTCAGCGCTGTTACCGTCAGCGCTGTTACCGTCAGCTCTGTTACCGTCAGCTCTGTTACCGTCAGCGCTGTTACCGTCAGCGCTGTTACCGTCAGCTCTGTTACCGTCAGCTCTGTTACCGTCAGCTCTGTTACGGTCAGCTCTGTTACGGTCAGCTCTGTTACGGTCAGCTCTGTTACGGTCAGCTCTGTTACTGTCAGCTCTGTTACTGTCAGCTCTGTTACTGTCAGCTCTGTTACCATCAGCTCTGTTACCGTCAGCTTTGTTACCGTCAGCTCTGTTATCGTCAGCTTTGATACCGTCAGCTCTGTTACCATCAGCTCTGTCGCTGTCAGCTCTGTAGTCGTCAACTCTGTAGTCGTCAGCTCTGTAGTCGTCAGCTCTGTTACCGTCAGCTCTGTTACCGTCAGCTCTGTTACCATCAGCTCTGTCGCTGTCAGCTCTGTAGTCGTCAACTCTGTAGTCGTCAGCTCTGTAGTCGTCAGCTCTGTTACCGTCAGCTCTGTCGCTGTCAGCTCTGTAGTCGTCAACTCTGTCGCCGTCAGCTCTGTCGCCGTCAGCTCTGTCGCCGTCAGCTCTGTAGTCGTCAGCTTTGTAGTCGTCAGCTCTGTAGTCGTCAGCTTTGTAGTCGTCAGCTTTGTAGTCGTCAGCTTTGTAGTCGTCAGCTCTGTAGTCGTCAGCTCTGTAGTCGTCAGCTTTGTAGTCGTCAGCTCTGTAGTCGTCAGCTCTGTAGTCGTCAGCTCTGTAGTCGTCAGCTCTGTTACGGTCAGCTCTGTAGTCGTCAGCTCTGTTGCCGTCAGCTCTGTTACCGTCAGCGCTGTTACCGTCAGCGCTGTTACCGTCAGCGCTGTTACCGTCAGCGCTGTTACCGTCAGCTCTGTTACCGTCAGCTCTGTTACCGTCAGCGCTGTTACCGTCAGCTCTGTTACCGTCAGCTCTGTTACCGTCAGCTCTGTTACCGTCAGCTCTGTTACCGTCAGCTCTGTTACCGTCAGCTCTGTTACCGTCAGCTCTGTTACCGTCAGCTCTGTTACTGTCAGCTCTGTTACTGTCAGCTCTGTTACCGTCAGCTCTGTTACTGTCAGCTCTGTTATCGTCAGCTTTGATACCGTCAGCTCTGTTACCATCAGCTCTGTCGCTGTCAGCTCTGTAGTCGTCAACTCTGTAGTCGTCAGCTCTGTAGTCGTCAGCTTTGTAGTTGTCAGCTTTGTAGTTGTCAGCTCTGTAGTCGTCAGCGCTGTTACCGTCAACTCTGTTACCGTCAGCTTTGTTATTGTCTGCTCTGTTACGGTCTGCTCTGCTATGGTCTGCTATGTTATCGTCAGCTCTTGTTGTCGTTAACATTTTTACGTCAACTCTGCTACTGTCAACTCTTTTACGTCAACTCTGTTATCGCCAACCCTGTTATTGTGCGCTCTGTTACATCAACTTGATTGGCATCATCTCTGTTGTTGCCAATTGTGTTATCATCGAATCTGTTACCATAATTTCTGTTATTGTCATCTCTGTTGTCGTTAACTCTGTTGTCGTCCACTTTATTGTCATCAGCTCTGTTGTCATCAACTCTTTTATCATCAACTCTGTTGTTGTTCACTCTGTTGCACTCAGCTTTTTGAGAGTTTGAGCTTGTAGGGGTGGCCTGCCTATTTATTTGATTACTTTTGACTGCGTTATGTTTAGGGAGAAAGGTAAGCTTCCTGTATTTTCGTTTAAATATTTATAGGTCATTTAGTTCGTTTACTTTGCAGCTTCTGTTTGTTATTTTGGCCTGTGGCCACCCTGAAAAGATGCTCATTTAAAACTGCAATTTTTTTTCTATAATAAATCTATTTAATTACTTTCTACTGAGTGTCCGAGTTTGGTTGTTGACTGAAGTAGGTCTTTTGCGTCAAGTTTTTGTTTTGTCTGGGAAATCCACCACCCACAACACATTTGGTTTTCGTTTATTATGGCCATGTTGTATTCCCCTAGACTTGGGGCGTAATAGTTATCGTCAACTTGGTTATTATCCAGTCTTATGGTCAAATCTGTTATCGTCAACAGTGTTATCATCAAATCTGTTACAGTCAACTTTGTTATAGTTTAACAATATGTTAAACAACAGTTACAGAATCCGATGTTTTCTATCACATATAAGCATGTTGCATTGTTTGACATTAATAATAAGTTCAGTTTTTTTACCGCTCTGAACATAATTTACAGTTTATAGTAAGGGTGTCAAAATAAATAGTTTCTTCGGTGCACCACGATGCAGACGCCGACAATTCGGTATCGGTTCAGTAATAATCATAACCGGTTATTGTGTACTGACGTCATTTATCTCATATGCACTATGTTGCTGTAGCTTACTAGGCGAGCGTGAGTATTTACAACACTCCAACTACTTATATATATACTTATATATATACAAATAGTATATATATAATATATATAGTATATATATCCATATACTTATATATATACAAATAGTATATAAATATATTCATACATTTTAATACAGGAATTCTGCTGTGAAGAAATATTAAACTGTATGGACAGCGCTGTCAATGCACCCTGATGCACTGAGATGTCGAATTGAACCGAATCGATGGCATGATAATCGTCACCGAACCGTGAGAGCAGTGTAGGTTCACAGCTCTAGTTTATAGTATATTCACACAATAAAACAGCAGTTATTAAATCTCATGATTTTACAAATTTGACTTTATTTTTGATCAGATAAACCCAGCATTGTCAAGCAGATGAGACTATCTCTATAACACCATATTACTGTGAGCTTGTTGTATTGAAGTGGGTGTGTGTGTGTGTGTGTGTGTGTGTGTGTGTGTGTGTGTGTGTGTGTGTGTGTGCGTGCGTGCGTGCGTGCGTGCGTGCGTGCGTGCGTGCGTGCGTGCGTGCGTGCGTGCGTGCGTGCGTGCGTGCGTGCGTGCGTGCGTGCGTGCGTGCGTGCGTGCGTGCGTGCTGTTTTTGCAGCACTTCCGTCCTGAAGCTCCTCCGTCTGAAGGGCCGCAGTACATGAATAAAGCCTTCAGTGCGTATCGAGGAATCTACATGGAGAAGGAGGATCTGCAGCTGGAGCTCAATAGAGTGGTACTGTGTGCTGCACTGCTGCTGTTTTACACACAGACACACACACATGCTCTCACATACATTAATACACACACACAAACACTCACACATGCATAAATATACACATACATACATGCATGAATACAAACACGTACATAAATAGACACACTTTCAAACACACACTTATACACACACACATACTCACACATACATAAATACACATACACACATACACAATCTCACACACACGCTTATATACTCTCTCTCACACACACTTATATAATCTCTCTCACACACTTACACACACTCAACAGTCATGTGTGTTTGCTTCCAGAAAAAAGATAAGCAGGATGTGGAGCGGGTCCTGACGGAGCAACTGCAGGCCAAAGAGCTGGAGCTGCTGCAGCTGCGCTCCGAGATGGAGACCAGCCAAGGTCAGGCTTCAAAACAACTGCACCTCATATCACACACCTCTGTTCATTCATAAATAACACAATATTATACAGCAATAATACTGCATTATAATACATAATACAACAACTAACTAGTGGTATACCTGATGGTCTGCTGAATGCTGGATTCTGATTGGCTGATGGTCTCTCTCAGGTGTCAGGTGTTTGGTTATTGTCAGATAAAGGCACAGCTAATGTAGTTCCGGCAGATTTAGCGCGCATTACAGCTCCATATCACTACACTAACATTATACTACAGGTCTACTGAATGCTTGATTCTGATTGGCTGCTGGTCACTCTCAGGTGTTTGGTCATTGACAGATAAAGGCACAGCTAAAGTAGTTTCGGCAGGTTTAGAGTGCATTACTGCTTCATATCACTACACTAACATTATACTACAGGTCTGCTGAATGGTTGATTCTGATTGGCTGCTGGTCACTCTCAGGTGTTTGGTCATTGACAGATAAAGGCACAGCTAAAGTAGTTCCGGCATATTTAGAGCGCATTACAGCTCCATATCACTACACTAACATTATACTACAGGTCTACTGAATGCTTGATTCTGATTGGCTGCTGGTCACTCTCAGGTGTTTGGTCATTGACAGATAAAGGCACAGCTAAAGTAGTTTCGGCAGGTTTAGAGCGCATTACAGCTCCATATCACTCCGCTGAATGATTATATTTATTTCACAGTCAGAAATCACACCAGAACACAACAGGAGGAGGAGATGCGGAGGACACTAGTGCTACACACAGCAGACGTTTGAATAATACAAACACCTGACTAACATGCTCTCAAATAACACATCTCATCAGTGGATTCAGCAGCTGTGGGAACTATAGTGGACTAAAACTCTGTTGAATTAATAGATTAATGCACATCTGAGCTGTAACGGCTACACTTATTATCTTATTATATATACATGCATTATCCTCTAATAATTTAACAGTTTTAGTTATTCCACACTTGCACAATAGGGCTGTGATGAATGCTTGATTCAGTAGATAAAGTAGTTCCAGCAGGTTTTGATCACTTTATAAGAAGGGTGGTGTGAGTTGAATAATTAATGACATGCCATTGATTTATTCTAAAGTAATGCACTACATTTCAAGTATTAGTTTTACATTCATATTAAATTGCTTCTAGTTAAATGTTCTAGCAAAATGTTTTAATTTGTGTCTGTTTGTCTGTGTGTGTGTTCAGTGATGAAGAGTCTGACTGCGGATACGTCCGAGTATTGGCACGTGGACCGACACAGCAGTGAACTGAAGATCCAGAACCTGCAGGAGCAGCTGGACAGACTGCAGCTGGAGAACAACACACTCAACAAACTCTACAGAGACACACAGGTCTCTCACACACACACACACACACACACACTGATTACAAACACTATACACTCCCTGACTTGTCTTGTGGTGGATCTATTATAAGAGCAGCAGATAATATCTGGTCTTCTAGTTGATGATGTGTGAAAGTGTCAGAAGGTGGATTTCTCTGCTGGATCATCTGCTGATCTGCATCATCACCAATACTGCAGAAGACCTACTGGATCCAGCATGGACCAAGATTCTCACAGAAATCAGTCAAGTTTGGTGAAGGAGACATCATGGTTTGGGTTCATTCAGTATGGGGGCGTGCGAGAGATCAACAGCCTGAGGTATCAAGATATCTGTGCTGCCCATTGCATTACAAACCACAGGAGAGGGACAATTCTCCAGCAGGATAGCGCTCCTTCTCATACTCCAGCCTCCACATCAAAGCTCCTGAAAGCAGAGAGTGCTCCAGGAATGGCCAGCCCAGTCACCAGACATCAACATGATTGAGCTGATGAAGGAGGAGGTGTTGAAGATGAACACAAAGACTCTTGATGAACTCTGGGATCCTGCTGAAGCTTTCTTCTTCATTCCAGATGACTTTATTAATCAGTGATGTGAGTCATGTCAGAGATGTATGGATGCAGTCCTCCAAGCTCATGATGGAGTCAGACACAATCTTCATTCTGTCTCCACTGCAGCAGGACTTTATATTCTATACTGGACATTATTTCTGTTCAGTGATGACACTTTAGTCTGAGCAGAGTCAGAGCGCACTGTCCTCATCAAATCAGTCAACATCAAGACATGATCAGATTTATTGAGCTCAAATCAGCAAAATCTAGAGGCCTTCACCTTTCATAGAGACACTTCTGACACTCAATTGTTACAAATTCCAACCTTGCTTTCCTCCATACAGCAAGCCAGACCCGTAACAGTAAATAATATTATATTAAAGTAATTAGAACTCCTTCAAATTAATGAGGAGCCCGGAGTCTCATCTCCAGTTTAAAAGTAAAAACAACAACAAAGACGAATGACCAAAGAAATAACGTAAAGTCCAATTTATTTGACGTTTACATTTAAAAAAGGAGACAATAAAAAGCTTGCCGAGGTAAATGCCAAAATAACAAACAAAACACAACAGCTTGCTAAGTTTTTAACATGAAATTAAACAAATAAAATAGCATTCACTTACCTCCCTACTAACCACAAAACATGAGGAAAACGTAGTAAAACAAAAAGGCACCCTCCTCAGCACACGTGTCTCCGTATATATCTCAAAGTCAACACTCAGCGTTCACTTTTAACAATTTAGCCGAGTAAAATACAACACAATTTCTACTCCACAAAACAAACAACACAAGCCGGGAGAGAGGAGACTCTTCAAACGACGTTCCAGTGCGGTTTAAATTGTCTCCACAAACAAGCCGGCCTCCACGTGCTGGCTGGCACCTGACTCACCACACCTGTGCAGCAATGAGGAAACCTATTCGGAGACAGAGGCAATCAAAGACCTCACTACTTAAAGAGCCCATATTATACATGAAAAAGGGTCATATTTCGGTTATGTGGGTCTCCAACAACATACTGATATTCATGCAAGGTCAAAAAACACTTTCATGGTCTTATAATCTGCATTTATTTGTACCTAATTATCCCAGCGACTCCCATTTGAATTGTTCAGTGATTCATTTGTTCCCCTCATTAACGCGAAGCTATTCTGCGCTGATTGGACCGATGACAGCCTGTTCTGATTGGTCGACAGCGTTCAGCGCGAGACAAAGGCCCAGCACGGTTTGTCAAGCCCCTGGCGGACGGGCCCGCGGGATAACCCCGTGACTGTCATAACCCCCCGCACGGGAAGTATGCACAGCAATAAGCAGTGAAAATTACACCGATAGCGTGCACATCATTTACTGAGCGTGATTTCCGTGACCGAGCTTTTCTCCCTTCTCGGCTGTAACTTAGATAATTTCTATTTGCAGTTATTGCTGTGGCACCTCTTACCTGAAGTGTTCTCAGGGCTTACCTGTACTCTGCTTTGCCCAAAGATCCCATCCCCAGCCAGGGGGTTGTAGTGCTCACCAGCGTGTAGCAGGCTGCCTTTGTGCCTAATAAACTGGCCTTATTTTGCACGCACACCTGCTGTATTGTCTGCCCATTCTCACAGGTCTCATATACCAGTCTTTTCTGATCCTTCCTTTAACAATCGAATGAATCGCCCACTGTAAGCGTGTAGACTGCTGAATCAATTATTTCCCCTCACACTTCCAATAATATCCAGGTAAGCACAGCGTCTTCTTGACTCATGACTTCAGGATCTGTTTGTCTGTGTTAGTGGGCGGGGCGCAGGTTTACATTTTCCCGGGTTTGCGCCCATAACAACTATGTTTCGTAGTCACGTCACGCCGAAACGGCTAAAGACTCGTTATGAAGACGATTCATTCTAACCACTATGACTCGACTCTTTTTTTAGATGAATCAACAGTTTTAAAAACTGTCCGCTGTCAGATTTAAGCCTAGGCTGGATATTTCACTTCACTTAGATCTGTGTTACACACTACATGGAGGCTCATTTTCGAAAACCCACAATAGGGGCTCTTTACGATATTTATTTATTTTATTATTTTTATATTATTATTTAATTATTTAAAGAAAATACATAACACCAATCATCAACTAGAAGTCCAGGTAATATTTGTGTTCCTAAAACTTGGATAGGCAGCAAGACTACTGTCAGGTAGTGTACAGTGTGGGAAATAAAAATCAAACATATTTCTAAAGGTGCTGTTGGCTTGAAATTTTCCTCAGATGTTGGTCACAACAAAAAGAAATCCACACATGCAAAGAAAACCAAACTAATAAGTTTACAAATGAAGTTCTGCGTAATAAAATGAAATGACACAGGGAAAAAGAAGTACTGAACACATGAAGAAAGGGAGGTGTATTTCAGTACTGAAAGCCCAGACAGCAGCTGAAATCTCTCAGTGGTTCTTCAGCAAGCCTCTGCACTTCCTCAGTGTGCATGAAGATCAGCTGCAGTCCAACATCTACATCAGCAGGAGGATGAGGATGAAACCATTCCAGCAGGACAATGATCCAAAACACAGCCGAGGAGACTCTCAGATACTTTCAGAGAAAGAAAAGCAAGCTGTAGAATGGCCCAGCCAATCACCTGACACCAATCCAATAGAGAATACAGAATAAAGCTCTGATTTGATAGACGAGACCCACAGAAGCATCAAGATTTACACACTCTGTTGAAGACTGTGAGAAACTCACATCTGAGCAGTGCATGAGGCGTCATTATTCTCCATATGAGAGGCGTCTTTAAGCTGCAGCACCACAAAACACTGTTCTATAAAGTATTAAACATGTTTCAGTAGTTCAGTGCTTTCTCCTGCTGTCATTTCATTCTTATCACACACAACTCATTAATCAGATTTGTTTGTTTAGTTTTTATGTGTGTAATGTTTGGGTTTTCACCAAAGTCTGCTTCACACTCCCTGTCCGCAGCTCCTGTAGAGATATTATTCCCAGGAAAGACATGACCATGTGTTCAACACTTACTGTTCCTGCTGTGTGTGTATATTATGTCCACTAAGATGATTCTGTGTTTGTGTCTCGTGATGTTTTTCTCTTCAGAACGCTTCAGAAAACTGCATCGCTCATGACGATCAATCCCATAATACTCTGACTGACATCAGGTAAATACGACAGCTCTTCTGTCTGTTTGTGTGTGTGTAGTCAAAATTTAGTGTGTGTGTGTGTGTGTGTGTGTGTGTGTGTGTGTGTGTGTGTGCATGTAGTATTTAGAGTGTGTATGCAGTTATTGCCATTGTGTGTGTGTGTGTGTGTGTGTGTGTGTGTGTGTGTGTGTGTGTGTGTGTGTGTGTGTGTGTGTGTGTGAGTGTGTGTGTGCATGTGTTAGTTTGTGTGCATGTGTGTGTTTGTGTGCATGTGTGTGCATGCAGTATTTAGAGTGAGTGTGTATGCAGTTATTGCCATTGTGTGTGTGTGTGTGTGTGTGTGTGTGTTTGTGTGCATGTGTGTGCATGCAGTATTTAGAGTGAGTGTGTATGCAGTTATTGCCATTTGTGTGTGTGTGTGTGTGTGTGTGTGTGTGTGTGTGTGTGTGTGTGTGTGTGTGTGTTTGTGTGCATGTGTGTGCATGCAGTATTTAGAGTGAGTGTGTATGCAGTTATTGCCATTGTGTGTGTGTGTGTGTGTGTGTGTGTGTGTGTGTGTGTGTGTGTGTGTGTGTGTGTGTGTGTGTGTGTGTGTGTGTGTGTGTGTGTGTGTGTGTGTGTGTGTGCATGTGTGTGCATGCAGTATTTAGAGTGTACATGCAGTTATTGCCGTTGAGTGTATTTTTTTTATAAATCTGTGTTTGTGTGTCTGAGTGTGTGCTTGTGTCTATCCATTATTTATTGTGTTTATATGCTGTGATTGGGACTGATAAGTGTGCGTGCGTGCATATGTGTTTGCGTGAAAGTCTGTGTGTGTGTGTGCAGTGCTGCAGGTCTCCACTAGAGGGAGGAATTGTCTCAGCTGTAAATGACTCACATGATTGAACAAACGTTGCACTTTGTGTGTGTGTGTGTGTGTGTGTGTGTGTGTGTGTGTGTGTGTGTGTGTGTGTGTGTGCGTGCGTGTGCGTGTATGCGTGCGTGCACGCAGGTCTCTGGCAGTGGTTCAGTCGTATCAGGACGTCCTCAGTGAAGTGTGTTGTCTGCGGTCAGCGGTCAGATCTCAGTCTGAGCTCATGAGGAGACTGAAGGACAGACCTCTGCTGCCTGCCTTTAGGAGAGGTGAGACGCACAAATACACACACAGAACAAACTCTACAGTGACACACACTTACACTTTTACGCGCATACAAAAATAAACAAACACACGCAAGACATTATCTGAGGTTTTGTGTTGTAGTTTTGACTGTTTTCACTGCATACTGATCAGTTTTTGACTGTACAGACTATTTTTGTTGCAACTCTGACTTACATTGCAGTTCTGACTTTTTCTCAGAATTTACATCCTGCAATTTTTTACCCTAAAGTCAACTCAGTTTTTATTTAAGCAATATGTTTCCCGATAGTCTCCAGAACAAACCATCGTTATACAATGACTTGCCTAATTACCATAACCTGCCTGGTTACCCTAATTACCCTAATGAAGCCTTTACATGTCACTTTAAGCTGTATAGAAGTGTCTTGAAGAATATCTAGTCTAATATTATTTACTGTCATCTTGACAAAGAGAAAATAAATCAGTTATTAGAGATGAGTTATTAACACTATTATGATTAGAAATGTGTTGAAAAAAATCTGCTCTCTGTTAAACAGAAAATGGGGAAAAAATAAACAGGGGGGTCATAATTTAGGGGGGCCAATAATTCTGACTTCAACTGTAAGAAAAGTTTTATTTGTCTAAAAGTTTTAAAATTACTCTACAATGTGTGTAAACTAGCTTGATGTCAAAACGACTTGTCTAAAATCGATAACAGAACAGTCTAGAAATCAATTATTGGTTCCAATTCTAGATGTCAAGATTGATGTTATGTGATTTGGTCAAATGTAATGTTATTCAGTTCATCAGTTTACATCATATCAGTTTGCATTTTGGCGTGTTTTTATGTAGTTTTGTCATAAAGGTTGATCTGGGATATCTTTTTTGTTACTTTATGTACAGCTCAGCGCCCTTAGCAGAACAAAAACTGAACGTCAGATGTTGAGTGGTGGAGAAACGTCCAAAAACACGTAAAAACGCAAATTGATTAATTGTCAACTCTGCAAAAAATCCATTTCTTACTTAGATTTTTGTCTTGTTTCTAGTCCAAATATCTAAAAGTTCTTAAATCAAGAAACATTTTCTAGACAAGCAAAACATATTGTCTTTTTAAAGAAATAATATGCCAAAATGATGTGAGATATTCCTTAAATCAAGCAAAATAATCTGCTAATGGGGTAAGCTAAATAATCTGATCACAAATCGAAAAACAAGATTATTTTGCTTATCCTATTAGCAGATTGTTTTGCTTGATTTAAGGAATATCTCACGTCATTTTGGCATATTATTTCTTAAAAAAGACAATATGTTTTGCTTGTCTAGAAAATGTTTCTTGATTTAAGAACTTTTAGATATTTGGACTAGAAACAAGACAAAAAATCTAATTAACAAAAGGATTTTTAGTAGTGAAAACTTTGACGTCTGTTGGACATCCACACACTGATGCCTGTTTGACCACCAAAATAAGGACACAAATGTATTAAAATATAAGAGTAAGATAAGTGTAAGATAAGTTTTATTTGTCTAAATGTTCACAGTTTACTCTGGATTTTTCTCTCTACAGTGCGTGCAAAGAGCTTGATATTAAAACATCACATTTAAATGTAACATTAGTGCCAAACGTCAAAAAATATTGACAGGACTTTCCTCTAATTGCTGTTTTTTGATGCCAATATTAGATGTCGATCCATTTGATGTAATTTTCATCATGACACAGACGCCTGTTTGACATTTAAATAAAAAGTATTACGAAAAGTATTAGGCAAGGCAAATTTATTTCTGTTGCACATTTTATACACAGTGGCAATTCAAAGTGCTTTACATAAACAAGAATAAAAGAGACAAGTGTAAGAAAAACAATAGAGACAAATAGTATAAAAACAGATGAAAATGTGTTAAAACAGGTTATAAAAGAATGAAAAGAAGAGCAAGACACAACAGTGTGATCTGTCGGACGCAGCACAGGGCTCATTCAGTAAAGGCTCAGTTAAACAGATGTGTGTTCAGTCTGGATGTGAATGTGTCGGTCCCACTTTATATTAAGTGTCCTTAACTACTTTGTACTTGCATCAAAAAAATAAATACAACGTACTTACTGTGTTTATAATGTATTTGAGAACACTTGTGGTGCTTTTGAATTGGCATAGAGGTTGGGTTATGGACAGGTTTGGTGGTATGGGTAGGTTTAAGGGTGGGTTAAGGTGTAAGGGTGGTCAACAGTGTATTTACAAATGTAATTACAAAAGTTAATTAAAGATGTAATTACATACATGTATTTAATCAAGCATAAGTACACAGTAAATACATGTATTTACACAATTGTAACAAACTATTAATTCCTATGTAAGTACATATTAGTTAAGGCCACTTAATAAAAAGTGGGACCAACGTGTCTAGAGTCGGAGCAAGTCGGAAGCTGATTCCAGCAGCAGGGGGCGCTGTTATAACTGAAGGCGGATTCACCCTGCTCTGACTGAACTCTAAGAATTTCTAGTTTATATGATTCTGATGATCTGAGTGATCTGTTACGCTCCATTCACACGGGGCGTCAACGATTCCCATTCACTTTGAATGGGTGACGTCAGGCGTTGCCGAACTGCATTGTGGATCCGTCGGCGCCGCTTAATGCTGCGTTCACACCAGATGCGGAATGCGCGTCAGGCGCGAGTGATTTACATGTTAAGTCAATGCAAACGCGCGAATAGACATCCTGCAGCGCGATACGCATGAATGGTGAGACGCGAATGACGCAGCTTGCGCAAATGGCGCGGGGCGAATTGAGCGTTTTGGGCGTTTGACGTGCTTAACGAACGTTTCGCGCAAATCTCTCGATTTCGAAAATCTGAACTTCAGCGTACATTCGCGCAGCATTAACCAATCAGAAGCTTGCTCTTGTGGGGGCGTGATTGTGACGTAGAACCTGTTGTCGGTGTTCCGAGGGAAATCCTCCAGCTTTCACCGACAACAGTTCATCAAACTCTGCTTGGCTCAGTCAGAAGCACCGCTGAAAGCCTCCGTCATCCAGGTTCAGTTTCTGGAGTTTATGAGCTCACAGTGCTGGGTGCACCTCTGAAAGAATGTAGTGGACTCAGAAACGTATCGATGCTGTTTATCATCCTTCATAAAGCACATAAACACTGTTATTTTCTTCATAAAATCCATGTTAGCCATTTAGCTATGAAGCTAGAGTCACCAAGCAGACAGAAGCCCGCCCATCACGTCAATCCGCGTCTGTTCTGAAGTGAATTTGACATGCGAATGAAGCGGGGTTTGACGCGCGAATGAAGCGAGTAAATTCAAATGTTCACGCGGCTATTTACTTGCGAATAACGCGATTTATCCGCGCGTTCCGCGTCTGGTGTGAACACAGCATTAGAGGCGTTGCTCGCTGCAGAAGTTGGGACTAGCTCAACTTTTCAAGCGCCGGCGGAAGCATCAGCCAGTCAGAACGCTGTATGCAAATACACCAGCTTGACCAGGGGTCACCAACCTTGTTCCTGGAGAGCCACCTTCCTGCAGGTTTTAGTTGCAGCTCTGACCAAACACACCTGTTTGTAATTATCAAGTGCTGCTTTAGGTACTATTAATTGGTTCAGGTGTGTTTGATCAGGGTTGGGACTGAATTCTGCAGGAAGGTGGCTCTCCAGAAACACAGTTGTGATCCCTGAGCTAGACAGTGGCCTCTAGCTGACTGAATTTTATTGGCTGACGCTGCTATGATGATCGCTTCAGCTCCAACTTCAGACACGCCTTCAGTCAAGCGTTGATGCTAGGTTTGTATTCAGTGAGCATATCTGTAATGTATTGAGCTGCTATAGGCCATTCAGTGATGTATAGAGCAGTAATAATACTGTAAACTCTATTCTGAATGTGACTGGGAGCCAGTGTAGAGACCTGAGGACAGGTGTGATGTGCTCTGATTTCCTGCTTCATCCTGGCCGCAGTGTTCTGGATGAGCTGTAACTGACTGTGTGTTTGGGAAGGCCAGTGAGGAGGCCGTTACAGTAATCCATCCTGCTGCTGATAAAAGCATCAACATTAGAATATATTATTTGTCTGTACAATGCGTATACAGTAAACTAGCTTGCTGTCAAAGCGACACATCAATAATCGATTACAGGATAATCGAGAAATCAATTTTGGATGGCGACGTCAGCATCGATGTTATGCGATTGGTCAGATCTGATGTTATGTTGACATCACGTTAGTCAGTTTACATCATGTTGATTTGCATTTTGATGTTTTTTCTCTTCATTTTAATGTAGTTTTGCAGTGGAGGTTGAAATGGGATGTGTTTTTATTATTTTACGTTCAGCTCAGCGCTGCCAGCACGACAACAACTCAACTATAAACATACATTCAGTGGTGTTGTAGGAATAACTCGGCGTTTCAGTGACAGTGATGCTCCACTCCGCTCCATCAGTGTGTGTGTTTTCTGTCCACGCTGCGCTTTCCGCCGTCTGCGTTCGTTAGTATTCCTCGTGTGTTTCAGAGGAAAAGCAAAAGGTGCAAATTAGAGCGAGTGTTCAAATGAGGAAGAGCTCCATGTTTATTTCAGCAGTCTGAGACGAGACGGCGTGGAGGAAACGCGGCTTTCTTAAGATATTCCCCACATATTCCTCTGAGAGATCAGCAACATAATCAGTTTTCAAATGAGCCCTCATTGTTTCTTTAGATGAGAAACGGGGCCGAGCAGAAAGCTAGTGATCTGGAGGAAACGCGTCCCCCGAGGGAAGCCAGCGCCGCCGCCGCCGCCATACACTGATGCATGCTTTATTTATGATCGCAGCTCAGAGCCATCTGTGTGTGTAAAAATAGTGTTCGGACACTGCGGAGATCTGGGCGCATTTCAAACTTCAGACCCAGGCCAGACTCGGCGAACACACACACATGCAGAAATATCAGTGTGTGTGTTTATGTGCACAATTGATATGCATAGCATTAAAATCAGCTAAATATTTTATACATGAGTGTCCGAGTGATACAAAATGACATTTGTTACCAGTTTGAAATGAAAACACTCATTTTTACACAAAAATACTGATTTTTCGGACTTTTTGTTGCAGTTTTGACACTCAATATTGACTTTTCACATGCACTGATCACTCTTTTTGCTGAAATTATGATTTTAATTGTTGCAGTTTTGACTTTTTGTCACATTTCTGACTCTCCATGGCAGTTCTGAAGTTCTCAGTTTTGACTTCTGTTTTATTTGTGACTTTTTTGTTGCAATTCTGACATTTTCTGATGTTTTTCACAATATATATAGAAACTAACTTAAAAAACAGTTTATAAAGTTTTTTTACTGTTGTTGTAATGTTGTCAGTCAGTGTGTCTGTGCACATGCTGCTTTTTGTGTGTGTGCATGCATCTATTTGTGTGTGCGTGTGTTTGGTCGTCTGTGTTTGTGTGTTTGTGCATTTGTGTGTGTGTGTGTTTGTGCATTTGTGTAAACGCGTGTGTGCGTGCATTTGTATGTTTGTGCGCGCATTTGTGCGCCTGTTTGTGCATTTGTGTGTGTGTTTTTGTGTGCGTGTACATGCATCTTTGTGTGTGTGTTCTTGTCCATTTGTGTTTGTTTGCACTTCTTTGTACGGGGGTTCGTGCATTTGTGTGTGTGTGTGTGTGTGTGTGTGTGTGTGTGTGTGTGTGTGTGTGTGTGTATACGCGTGTGTGCGTGCATTTGTATGTTTGTGCGCACATTCGTGCGTCTGTTTGTGCATTTGTGTGCGTGTTTTTGTGTGCGTGTACATGCATCTTTGTGTGTGTGTGTGTGCATTTGTGTATGTTTGCACTTCTTTGTATGGGGTTTGTGCATTTGTGTGTGTGTTTTTGTGTGCGTGTACATGCATCTTTGTGTGTGTGTGTGCTTGTGCATTTGTGTATGTTTGCACTTCTTTGTATGGGGGTTTTTGCATTTGTGTGTGTGTGTTTGTGCAATTATTTGTGTGTATGTGTATGTGTTTGCTTGTGCATGCAGCCTTTTGTGCGTGTGTGCATGCATTCGTATGTGTGTGTGTGTTTTTGTGTGTGGATCTGTGTGTGTGTTTGTGCATTTGTGTGTGTGTGCGTGTCTGTGTGCATTTATCTTTGTGTGCGTGTGTGCATGCATTTGTATGTGTGTGCGTGTATTTGTGTACCTGTCAGTGCATCTGTGTGTGTGTTTGTGCATTAGTGTGCGTGTGTTTGTGCATTTGTGTGTGTGTGTGTGTGTGCGCGTGTCTGTGTAAAGTCATCTTTGTGTGCATGTGTTTGTGTGTGTTTTTGTGTACCTGTCAGTGCATCTGTGTGTGTGTTTGTGCATTTGTGCATTTGTGCATTTGTGTGTGTGTGTGTGTGTGTGTGTGTGTGTGTGTGTGTGTGTGTATGCATTCATCTTTGTGCGTGTGTGCATGCATTTGTTTGTGTGTGCCTATGTTTGCATGTCTGTGTGTGTTTGTGCAATTGTGTGCGTGTGCATGCATTTGTATGTGTGTGCGTGTTTTTGTGCATCTGCATTTGTGCATTTGTGTGTGTGCGTGTGTTTGCGCGTCGGTGTGTGTGTGTGTGCATGCTTTTGTGTATGTGTGTGTTTGTGCATGTTTTGTGTGTGAGTGCATGCATGCATCTGTGTGCGTGTGCATGCTTTGTGTGTGCGTGTGCTTGCGTGTCTGTGCGTTTGTGTGTGCGCATGCGTACATCTGTGTGCCGCTCTGCATTTGTGTATGCGTTCGTTTGTGTGTGTGTGTGTGTGTGTCTGAGGTGTGTATTAAACCGTCAGACTGTGGGTTTCAGCTGCTTCAACTGTTCCAGTGCAGTGTCTGGACGATGTGGAGCGGGTCCGGGACTCGACTCCGCGCCCCCCCAGTGCTCCTCCGCTGGCCTCACAGGACCTGATTGAGAGCACCCCGCTGCGCATGAGTTCTCTGGACGACAGCTCCTGGTCCTTCCCGAGTCCTCCCAGACCCAGCGAGGCGCTCTTCTGGAGCCCGGCGGCAGACTGAGGGCCGCCCCGCACCGCACTGCCTTACCGCACACACACACACACACACACAGCTCAACACACACTCTTGATTACGCACAACTCAACACACTCGCGTTATGTTTTACACAGATGAGTTCCTGGAACCCGTGTGTCCATCCTCACTCTCTGCTGGAGGTTTCTCTCGGGCTGTTCTTCATCAGTGTTTTGTTGTTGGTGCGACTTTAAAACTGTTTTGTTTCCCCAAATCAGAGGATTTTGCTGCAGGTCTGAATTTGACGATGATTTTTCAGAGCAAATTTTTCCTTCTTACTGCGTTTCTGTTGTTGTTTTCTTCTCTTCTTCATCATTTGGGTTAGTTTGTTTGTGTGACTCCAGGAAGGTGTCCTGACTCTCTGCTGGAGATTTGCTCACTCGTCCGCTGTTTTCTCGCTCTTTTCCTTTTTTTGCTGATGAATTTCACTTTTTGTTTTAAACTTTAAAATTCTACATTTTGTTTGTTGGTGCAACTTTTAAATGTACATTTATTTGGTGCAGCTTTACATTTCTTTTTTAATTCCTATGACCGTTCTGCAACATAAAATAAAACTTTTATTATTTTTTTTTACTGAAATCAAAAACTAAAACTGCTAGTTCAGATTTATTTGTGGCAACTTGAAAATTCTACAAATTTGATTAATTTAAAACGCAGTTCTGACTTTTTTGCTGTAATTGTGAATTTGTCATCATTTTATAGCAGTTTTTTTTCATTCTTAATTAATTTTTGTAGTTTTTTTTACAGACTCGTGTCAGTAAGCCTTCCTCACTCTGCTGCAGTTTTCTCTCTTCTGGACTTTTTTTCATCAATTTTGCAACTAAAATTCTGATTCGTGTTGATCAGATTTCTTTAAAATTCTGAATTTTCATTTTAGAAAATTTTAAATTTTTATTGTTTTTTTTTTCTCCTTTCTTTTCGCCCAAAATGATCAATTGGCTCAATTTGTAGGTGCCCCACAGGCTGCTGGAGCTCTGATCGCTCTCCACTGCAGCTCAGTCTCGCACTCCTCACCCTGAGTTCAGATTCTGCATGTTGTTTTTGCTGCAACTTTAAGATTCTGATTTAGTTGCTGAAATTTTACAATTATTTTTTACATTAAACTTCACTTTTGTTTTGTTTTGTTGCTTCAGGTTAAATGTTTTTTTTTTTTTTGCTGGTTTAACGTTAAGAATATATTTTTGTGCAATTTTAAAATTCTGATCATTATTATTATTTTTTTTTCTTATAATTTCTTTGGTGCAACATTAAACTTCACATTTGTTTTGTTGCTTCAGCTTGAAACTTTAAAATCTTTTTTTTTGTGCAACTTTAAAATTCAGATTTTATTTTTTTTGCAACTTTTTTGCTGCAATTTCCTTTAATTGCAGCTTTTTCATATTATTTTCACAGTTGTGCGCTTTCACCTTTACATTTTTATCCTGAGTTTTACCCTTGATTTTTGCAATTGCAACTTAATCTCGATTTCTAAGATGTCTTAGAAGTCTTAAAGTTGCATCTTTTTAATGTCTTCTTGCTGACTTTGCAGATTCACACTAAAGCTTGTCTGAAGTTGTGACGAGCATTTCTGTTTTTAAACACCGATAATAAATCCATGGCAGAGGCAGTGCTCTGTAGTGGCTGATCTGCTGTTTCTGAGCTCTGCTGCTCTTGTGTAGATGGTGAGGAGGATGTTGAGCTGTGAGCTGGACTCTTCATCAGTGTCTGAAACTGTGCTGTGAACAAACAGACCCAATAAAGCTTCACACAGGTTCCAGATTTTACACTCGCAATCATCAGAATCCAGTTCCTTCCACACTGCACACTTATATCTCGCTCAGTCTTTCTCCCACTCTCAGCTTCATCTCACTCCTCTCACGTTATTTTCACAACTCCAATGTTTTCTTCTTTAGAAATGTCTTCTTTTCTGTTGCCAAGTTTTAAACCAAGTTTTTGGTACAAATTTAAAATTCAGATTTTCTTTCAGTTCAACTTAATTTTTTGTTAGTTCAACTTTAAAAAAAAAAAGTTTTTTTTTGTTGGTTCAACTTAAAACAACTTAAAAATATATATTTTTTGTTCCAACTTAAAAAAAAATACTTTTTGTTAGTTCAACTTAAAAATTCAGTTTTTTTTCGTTGGTTCAACTTTTATATATTTTTCATTTGTTGGTTCAACTTAAATATTTTTTTGCTGATTCAACTTAAAAATTATTACTTTTTTGTTGCTTCAACTTAAAAATTCAGATTTTTTGTTGATTCAACTTAAATTCAGATTTCATTTTTTGTTGGTTTAACTTAAAATTCAGATTTTTTTTGTTGGTTCAACTTAAAAATTCAGCTTTTTTTATTCAACTTTTTAAAATTGTTGGTTCAACTTAAAAATTCTGATTTATTTTGGTTGGTTCAATTTTAAAAATCATATTTTTTTGGTTTGTTCAACTAAAAAAAATTTTTTTTTGTCGATTTAACTTAAATTCAGATTTAATTTTTTGTTGGTTTAACTTTAAAGATCTCATTTTTGTTGTTGTTGGTTTTCTACAATTACACAAACCTTTATTGCACAATTTCAGATTTCAGTCTCATCCTTTGTACATTTTTTGTCTCTTAAATACTGACTTCTCTTCTCCAAATTCACACTTTCTCAGATCTGAGATGGCAAAAAAAATTGAATTACATTTTTTTCATTCCATGTCATAAATAATCCTGCATAATCGATCATCTGCGTTTCTGTTTTCTCTTCTGAACATGTAGAAATGGAGCAGTTGTTGATCAAGTCTCGATGAGCATTTAAAGGTGATTTTCAGGCATAACTGAAGTTCTGTTGTGTCCTGTTAAAGCACAAAGCTGAAGACGAGTTTCTCTTTTCTGTGTTGGTGGTGTAAATAATGAGTATTTATTACGGGGCTTTTGGTTTGTCATTAAACACGATGCGCTCTTCAACCAAAATGCAATGTACAGTAGATAATTTTTTAGCACTATATTGAATCTGAAGTGTTTGTAAATATTCAATAAATGAGTCCATGTGAAACTGAGCTGATCTCATTCTCTACCAACATCACACATAAAAAAAACTACAGCGAAATACTGAAAATAAAAGACTTAAAATCAAATAATGAAACACACGGTATATTAAGCTTTATTAATGTTATGTAGAATGAACATGTGCATATTTGTAATTTTAAACATTTAAATTAAAATGTAAATGCACATTTTTTTAAAGCTCATGTTTGGATTGCAAGGGTATACATATGACATTTCTGTATTTTAATTTATTTATAAAACAGGATTTGATTGAAAAAACACACACACGTTTATAATAATTGCTGTCAAACAATTGATTGCATATATATATATATATATATATATATATATATATATATATATATATATATATATATATATATATATATATACACACACACATACAAAACCAAAATATTTACATGTATATTTATATAAAATTTGCATATATATATATATATATATATATATATATATATATATATATATATATACCAATCAATGATACATCAACAAGAAATCAATGTATTTATTCATGAAGCAAAAATTTAATGACTCAGAAATGACAGTAAATAAATTTGATTCGAATGAATGCAGCAGTTTATTCTTCATCATGAAACATTAATAATCACAAATATTCTGATGATGAAAATCCAGCTTCATGTCACATCTATACATTAAAGGCACAGACGGACTTCATTAACAGTTTTATCTCATATTTTAATCTTTTAATTGGAGTTTTCAGATTTAGGTTTTATTTTAATGAAATAATTAATATTCTTTTGTTTTGGTCATTTTTTGGCAGAATAAACTCTGTACAGTTGAAGGCAAAATTTATTAATGAAATGCTGATTTTTTTCCCCAAGTATTTTCCAAATCATTAAACAATAACTTTACCCTGATTACCCTGGTGAACCTTTAAATGTCACTCAGCCGAACACTAGTGTCTTGAAGAATATCTAGTTGTGCTGTCATCATGACAGAGTAAATAAATCAGTTATTAGAGATGAGTTAGTAAAACTATTATGATTAGAAATGTGCAAGACAACAATAATAGCTGTCTTCAACTGTACACATATAAATAAACAACAGATCAACATTAAACATGTTTTATTATAATCAGAGCGATCAGCGCTCAACATCTGAATGGAGTAAATCTGCACGTTTAACACATGTAAACCTGCAGAAAACAGCAGATCTGTGTGTGTGTGTGTGTGTGTGTGTGTGTGTGTGTTTCAGACCCGCTGTGTGTTTGATTCCCTGGAGACACACACACACACAAACACACACATGTGCATTGAATGCATTGAGTGATGATCAGCGAGGGATGATTAATCATGAATATAAAGGGAGTGTGTGTGTGCGTGCGTGCGTGAGTGTGTGTGTCTACATGCTGGTGGGAAGCTTCTGTTTTCTGCTTTTGGTCGGGACGCCGGTCTGTTCATACTGCAGCTTCTCCTTCAGATATTCCTGTTTACACTCCTCGAAGAACACCGGATCCCGATAACTGCAGCCGAACACACAAAACAATAAAAAAGAAGAAGAAAAAATGTCAAAATATTGTTAATAAAGTCAAATTTAGAGGAAAAAAATTCATTTTTGGAGAAAAAAAATCCTGTTGTGTTTTGAGAAAGTGTGTTACACTTTAAGATGCTGAGAATAAACTTCTTACATTCTGAGACAAAAACAAATTGATTAAAAAACCTGTTTAGTGTAAAACTTTTATCATCTGAACATGAGTTTATTCTCAATATTTTATTTCCTTCTCTACTCTAAATTTAACGAGATCTTCAAGAAACAAAACTGTTTTGAGAAATAAATCATTTAAGAATAAAATGTAGGAAATAATGTAAAATTCAGAAAAAAACTGCTGGATTTTGAGAAAAAAAAATCTAAATAAATGTTGAGAATAAAATCTTCACATTCTGAGAAAGAAAACGTTATTTTCTGAAGTGTTTAGAGTAAATCTAGTTTCCTCTAAGTTTGATGAGTTTATTCTCAATATTTGATTTCAAACTTTTCCTCCAAATTTAAAGTGTTCTTCAATAACGTGTCATTTAGAGATTAAGGTTGTTGTGTGTTTTTTAAGAAATAAATCATTTAAGAAAAATGTCAAAATCAAATGAAGAAAGTCAAACTCAGAAAAAATAAAAATAATAATCAAACGCTCAAATAAAATCATTACAATCTGAGCAAAAAAGATTAATATTAGTGTTCTTTAAATTGAAGGTGTTCTTTAAGAAAACAAAGTGTTGGATTTTGAGGGTAAAGCTGTTTTTGTTTTGAGATATAAATCCTTAAAGAAAAATGTAAAAATCAACTGTTGGGAATAAAATCAAACTCTAAGAAAAATGAATCCTGTTGCCTTTTGAAAAATAAACAGTTGAGGAAAAACTCAAATTCAGAGAGTAAAACTTGTTTTCTACATTTATTCTCAACACTTTTTTCTCTCTAAATTGAAGGTGTTCTTCAAGAAACTGTTGAATTTTGAAAATAAAGTTGTTTTGTTTTGAGAAATAAATCCTTTTAAAAATGCCAAAATCAAATGTTGAGAATAAACCAATTCAGAGGAAAAACAAAAAAAAGTGTCTGGAGTCAAACTTTTTTCTCAGAATTTTTATCTTCAAAATATATATATATTTCAGCAGTTTGTTCTGTAAATTAAATGTTCTTCAAGAAAACAAAGTGTTGTATTTTGAGAATAAAGCTGTTGATTTGTCTAGAAATAAATCCAAATATCAAAGTAAAATGTTGAGAATAAAATCCAACTCAAACACAAAAAAGAATCCTGTTGCATTTTGAAAAATAAAATGTTGAGGAAAAACTCAATTAATTGTGAGAATATATATATATAAAAGTAGAAACGTGTTTAGAGTAAAACTTGCGGAGTTTATTCTCTACATTTGATTTTAACATTCCCTTGCTCAGAAATAAAAAAATGTGTTTAGGGAAAACCTTGTTAGATTTTGTTTGAAATATTGAAATTAAATGTTGGGGATGTGATGCTCAGAAAAAAAACGTGTTAAATTTAGGAAAAATAAAATTCACATTTTGTTTCAAACTGAAAGAACGAATCAGCTCAAAACAGCGCAAAAACAACCAATTTTCACATTTAGTGTGATACGCGTGTCCTAATAGTGTTTATAGCTGTGTGGGACACATATACGACTGTCAACAGCTCAACACGTCTGTTCACGACCCTTTAAACTAAACAAAGTCAATATTGCTGGAGAAAATGTTCAAAATTAAAGCACAAATTTGTACAATTTAAAAAATATATTGACAAAGAATGAAATGATTAAATTCAGTCAAAACCACATGCTGAGAATAAACACACACACACACACACACACACACATCTGAGGGAAAATGATAATGAGTGTGTGAATGTAGAAGAGAGAAACTCACTGCTGCGTCAAACACTCTTTCAGCGCCGCGTTCTCCTCACGACACTTGAAGACCATGAAGAAACCCGAGTCCTTACAGCAGACGTTGAACGCTGGACACACACACACACACACACACACACACACACACAATTAATTAATGCTGTTTCTCTTTTGAACACAGGAACTCATTCAGTGTGTGTGTGTGTGTGTGTGTGTGTGTGTGTGTTCATTAAGCATTAATTACACTCCTCAAAGCTCCTGCAGAAACTGACCGTCATCACCTGATATACCAGAGCGCTCCCTCACTGAAGCGGAGCAGGGCTGAGTCTGGTCAGTGTCTGGATGGGAGAGCACATGGGAACACCAGGCTGCTGTTCGCAGTATTGTTAGTGAGGCCAGCAGGGGGCGCTCAACCCGTGTTCTGTGTGAGTCCTAATGCCCCAGTGTAGTGAAGGGGACTCTATACTGCTGTTAAACCGAGCTCCTGACTCTCTGTGCTCAGTAATAACCCCATGGCACTGCTGATACAGAGTAGGGGTGTAACCCCGGTGTCCTGGCTAAACTCCCTCCATCAGCCCTTACCCATCACGACCTCCTAATCATCCCCATCCACTGAACTGGCTCCATCACTCTCTCCACTCCACCTATAGCCGGTGTGTGGTGAAGCACTGGCGCCGTTGTCCTGTGATGCCGGAGCATCATCCAAGTGGAGCTTTGGTGTGTATGACCATACAGGATAAATGCACTATATAAATACACACAACAATAATGATGAAGATGATGATGATGACGATGGTGTTCTTCATCTGTATGCAGAGCAGATCCAGCAGAAGCAATCGCTGAGAGCAGAAGTGTGAGACTAATCTCATACATATCAGCCTGATGTTGTGATGCAGAAACACTACAGCACACACACACATATACACATGCGCACACACACACACACATATATACATATATATATATATATATATATAAACACACAGACAACCCCAAATCAGAAAAAGTCGGCACAGTATAACTACAGCTAGACATATAAACTCACCGGCCACTTTATAAGGTACACCTGATTTTGCTTCATATTGTCATGATAGCATCACACAGTTGCTGCAGATTTGTCGGCTGCACATCCATGATGCCAATCTCCCGTTCCACCACATCCCAAAGCGGCTCTATTGGATTGAGCTCTGGTGACTGTGGAGGCCATTTGAGTACAGTGAACTCATCGTCATGTTCAAGAAACCAGTCTGAGATGATTGAGCTTTATGACATGCTGCGTTATCCTGCTGGAAGTAGCCATCAGAAGATGGAGACACTGTGCTCATAAAGGGATGGACATGGTCAGCAGCAATACTCAGGTAGGCTGTGGCGTTGATGCTCAATTGGTACTAATGGACCCAAAGAAAATCTCCCCCACACCATTACACCACCACCACCAGCCTGAACCGCTGATACAAGGCAGGATGATCCATGCTTTCATGTTGTTGAGGCCAAATTGTGAGCCGAGCATCTGAATGTGTCAGCAGAAATGGAGACTCATCAGAGCAGCAACGTTTCTCCAATCTTCTATTGTCCAGTTTTGGTGAGTCTGTGTGAATTGTAGCCTCAGTTTCCTGTTCTTAGCTGACAGGAGCGGCACCCGGTGTGCTCTTCTGCTGCTGTAGCCCATCCGCCTCAAGGTTGGACGTGTTGTGTGTTCAGAGATGCTCTTCTGCAGAGCTCGGTTGTAGCGAGTGCTTATTTGAGTTACTGTTGCCTTTCTATCAGATGGAACCAGTCTGGCCATTCTCCTCTGACCTCATCAACAAGGCATTTGCGCCCACAGAACTGCCGCTCACTGGATATTTCCTCTTTGTCGGAGCATTCTCTGTAAACCCTAGAGATGGTTGTGCATGAAAATCCCAGTAGATCAGCAGTTTCTGAAATACTCAGAGCAGCCCGTCTGGCAGCAACAACCATGCCACGGTCAAAGTCTCTTAAATCCCCTTTCTTCCCCATTCTGATGCTCACTTTGACCTGCAGCAGATCCTCTTGACCATGTCTACATGCCGACATGCAGTGAGCTGCTGCCCTGTGATTGGCTGATTAGACATGTGCGTTAACAAGCAGTTGGACTGGTGTACCTAATAAAGTGGCCAGTGAGTGTATACATAGTGATTTTTTTTTTCTCTTTGCCATGATGACAGTAAATAATATTTAACAACAGAAAATAAGAAAGAAGGAAAGAAACTGACAAAAACAAACAAACAGAGGAAATGCAGGAGTGACGAGATGATAAGTGTGTGTGTGTGTGTGTGTGTGTGTGTGTCTGTGTGATGAGCACGTGTGTGTGTTCAGCTGCAACTCTGCAGGATCCAGCAGACACTTTGAACAGTGCAACTAACACACACTCACATGCAGCAGACGCAGAGCTGCGGCCGACAGGAGACAGAGGTGTGAATGAACACAGCACAGGGGCTTTCCAGCACTCCCACACACACACACAGATACACACACAAACACGCATGATGCATGTGAGAAACACACCCACGCATGCTGAACACACACTCATACAAACACAAACACACACTCACATGGTCATTAGATCTTCTCTATTTAGTTATTTCAATTATTGTCTTTAATTTGATTAATTATTCATTTATTTTTTGCTGTATTTTCCCCAGATATCTCTCTTTTCTAATAGAATTTTCCTCTTTGCATTTGTATCTGAATGAAATCTCTACATTTTACATCATTTCTGTTCTTAAAACAACAAACTAAAAATAATCAATGAACTATTCAGCATTTAAAACTGAAATCTGATCTGATTTGACTGCTGGACACACACTAGATTATTTCAGAAATGCCATCTGCATTATCTTTGCCATGATGACAGCACACTACCTGACACCAGTCTTGCCGCTTATCCCAGTTGTAGGAACACAGATAATATCTGCTCTTCTAGTGGCTGATCTGGTGTCAGAAGTGTCTCTGTGAAAGGTGAAGGCCTCTAGATTTTGCTGATTTGAGCTCAATAAATCTGATCATGTCTTGATGTTGACTGATTTGATGAGGACAGTGCGCTCTGACTCTGCTCACACTAAAGTGTCATCACTGAACAGAAATAATGTCCAGTATAGAATATAAAGTCCTGCTGCAGTGGAGACAGAATGAATATTGTGTCTGACTCCATCATGAGCTTGGAGGACTGCATCCATACATCTCTGACATGACTCACATCACTGATTAATAAAGTCATCTGGAATGAAGAAGAAAGCTTCAGCAGGATCCCAGAGTTCATCAAGAGTCTTTGTGTTCATCTTCAACACCTCCTCCTTCATCAGCTCAATAATGTTGATGTCTGGTGACTGGGCTGGCCAATCCTGGAGCACTCTCTGCTTTCAGGAGCTTTGATGTGGAGGCTGAAGTATGAGCAGGAGCGCTATCCTGCTGGAGAATTGTCCCTCTCCTGTGGTTTGTAATGTAATGGGCAGCACAGATGTCTTGATACCTCAGGCTGTTGATGTTGCAGATCTCTCCATACTGAATGAACCCAAACCAGGATGTCTCCTTCACCAAACTTGACTGATTTCTGTGAGAATCTTGGTCCATGCTGGTTCCAGTAGGTCTTCTGCAGTATTGGTGATGATGCAGATCAGCAGATGATCCAGCAGAGGAATCCACCTTCTGACACTTTCACACATCATCAACTAGAAGACCAGATATTATCTGCTGCTCTTACAGCTGATCCACCACAAGACAAGTCAGGGAGTGTAGATGAAAGATAGCTAGATATTCTTCAAGACACTAGTATTCAGCTTAAAGTGACATTTATAGGCTTAATTAGGTTAATTAGGCAAGTTAGGGTCCAATTTCATTTGGAAAATATTTGAAAAACAAATCACAGGGCTGAATAATTTTTAATTTAACAGTGTATATATATATATATATATATATTAGGGATGCCACGGTTCTCAATATAATATTGAACTGTACGGTACGACCTCCACGGTTCAGTATGCACTTGTGAATTGCGGTTTTCTCGGTTTTGCTTTAAATAATTCATGTGTGTTTTATATCTCCCCGAATTGACTGTGTGTGCCTGTAAATCCATGAGCTGAGGTGAGGAAACTCCTCCCCGCGAGTAAATATCCAATCACTGTGCTCTAAAGTTAGGGGGCGCTTGACCAACATGGCGAGTGGTGGTGAAGTGAGGCAGCAGTACGAGAAAGTGCCGGCAAAGTGAGGCAACAGTACCAGCAAAGAGCTAAGAATGATGGTGATTCTATGCTCTTTAGTATGAGGAAGCGCCGGCCTCTTTCAAATCTGCGGTGTGAGGACATTTCGGTTTTGCAGGTTAGTATAAAGCCAATAAAAGAAAAAACTGTGAACAAAAAATAACTGTGTGCTGCATTGATTTACACATATAATCATGACTGCACATCTGCAGCGCATCACCCAGCAATATCACTGTCTGAAGCAGGAGAGCAGAGAAGCGAATAAAGTCCTCCAAACAGCAACAATCCCTCACTGAATCCTTCCAGCAAACAAACACAACTGGCTCTGAGAGACACATAAAATAGCAGAGGCAGTGCGGGTGTTTACTGCTGAAGATTTGCAGCCGTTTTGGGTGATTGGAGATGTGGGCTTCTGTCATCTTATAAAAGCACTCGATCTGCGTTACAGACTACAGTCTCGCATGTTTCAGCACCGAGATAATGAAGATGGTTTATTTATGTTTACTGAAGGACAAATATGTTTATCTGTAATGACCAATTCATCTTTATTAACTCCACATGTGTGTTTATTCTCCAAGTGGAGGAGTTCATGTGTTCTCCAGTTTGTACATGGGCTACAGCAGCTGTGAGATTTCAGTGCTCATTTATTATACAATACTCTAGGAACTAGTGCACTTTTCTTGGCTTTTAAGTAAAACAAAATGAGTATTGCAATAAATCCTTTTTATTTTTTTCTCCTCAACCTTTCACTGTTCCTATTGCCTATAGAATAACAAAAAACACACGTGTCAAGCCATGAGAACCAAACCGAACCAAAAGCCGTGTTAAAAAAACTGAGGTATGTATTGAACCGTGGGCTAACTGTATTGTTGCAACCCAAATATATATAAATATATATATATATATATATATATATATATATATATATATATATATATATAATATATATATATATATATATATATATATATAGAGAGAGAGAGAGAGAGAGAGAGAGAGAGAGAGAGAGAGAGCGAAAGAGAGAGAGAGATATCCTGCAGACTGCCGTGAGTTTCACATCAACACAAACATGTTTTATTAATCAGTGTTTTGTTCCTTTAATCTTCGTCAGCCTGAGATGGAAAATAAACAGTGTGTGACCGAAACTGTGGTCAGAAGAACAGATGAAGTGTGTGTGTGTGTGTGTGTGTGTGTGTGCACGCTACAGACAGCGAGACCATAATAGATGCTCAGTGTAGTAAAGTTCAGAGGAGTAAAACAGCAGATTACAGTGTGTGTGTGTGTGTGTGTGTGTGTGTGTGCAGAAATACGCTCACTGTGTTTACTGTGTTCAGAGCGCTGAGGGGCTTATTCTGATTTTCTCAGACATATCAAGGTAAGTGCACAAAGGTCTCTCTTTCACACTCACACACTTACACACATCCTATACTCCATATAGAAGGCAGAAAGTAAGCTTTTTCTCACCACTGTAACTGACAATCAGCAGTAAAAAGACAAATTTTCCAGCAGGGAAAACCAAAAACATTCAATAATGCATGATTATGTGCTGTCATGGCTTTACAATCAATAAATGTGATCATAATGGAAGTCAAAGGGGCAAAAACAGCCCCAACATCACCACAGGGGAGTCAATCTGCCCAGTGTATTGTTGAGTTTATGAAAAAGTCAAAGATTTTTCACAAAAAATCTGTCAAAATAAGATTCGTCAGCAATTTTAAAATGTATATTAGTTTAGTTTAATAATCATTAGGGGTGTAACGATACACTCAGCTCACGATACGATGTGTATCACGATATAATGTTCACGATTCGATATGTATCACGATATTTGGAATAAAAATTTAAAATTAAACTGAAATGCAAATTTTACCAAGTAAACTATTTTTTATGTATTTCTTTTGTTTCAACTTGTTAAACTGAACCTTCAAGAAAATTAATTAAACAGGCCTGTCTCTGGAAAATAAAACAATTTAAAAACTTCTTAAAAATATTATTGAAATGACAGAGACAAAATTAAGGAACAATTTAAGTAAAGGTGCAAAAAAAATAAGCTTTCTATTCAATTGAGTTTAACAGTAAGAGCTTAAGGCTTTGCTTGGTCACTTGCGTTTTTTGTGTGTGCAAATAAAATCCATTTTTCCAGGTATTTAATTCATATTTAATTAAATTAATTTAGAGATATCTCTAATTACAATTGTGACTAGTCAAAACTCATTTAGAGATATCTGCAAATATTTTTCAATGGAAGTCAATGGTGGAATATGACTAGTCATAATATATTTGCAGATATCTAGAATCTGATTTCGTACTAGTACAATTGTAATTGCAGATATCTCTAATTGTCATTCTGACTAGTCGAATTATAATTATGACTAGTCAAAATATAATTAAAGATATCTCTAAATATATTTAAGGATCGTCAGAACAAAGGTTTAAATGCTAAAACGGCTTGCCATACGGGCGCGTCTATCATAGTCCGCCCTCTGTAGTAACAGCTCGCGGTCAGCTCACGTCATGTGTGATTTTGCGGCGGGAACATTATATGAAGACAGAATGATATTTTAGGGTGAATTGTGCCTTATAAATACAGTATGTGACTCTTTCAACACCATTAGGAGGTATCCATGTCGCTGTGCAAAGTATGTAAATCACTGTGAAGACTTTAAAACTTAGGATGTTTGACCCAGTATGCGTGTCAAAAAGCGGACGAGTCTAAAGCAATGACTGGACAACCCAAATGTTGCCAGACGTCCGATTTTGAGAGGATGGGCCATCCTCTATTTCAGCTCCACTCATCTTGGTCTGCTAACATTACTGCTGCTGCAATCTGAACTCAAGACAGCAGGTGGAACGTAGCTCACGTGCAAACAGCTCAACTAATAAGAGAAAACGGACGTCATATCGTAATCAAATCGTCATAACCCCACGATGCATATCGAGACATTTTTGCATCGCAATAAATCGTACAACGATAAATCGTTACACCCCTATTAATCATATATTAATAACTGTAATTTTCCAAATGGGAAAAGGTTGGTTTGTTGGTTGTACACTGAGAGTGCTTTCACACCTGCCTTATTTAGTTGGATTGAATCGCACTAGAGTTCGCTTTCCCTTTTGGTGCGGCTGGTTTGGGCAGGTGAGAATGCAGCAGGCGCACTCGAGTGCGCACCAAAAGCGGACCAAATAAGCATACCGAGACCTGCTTGAAGAGGTGGTCTCGGTACATTTTCACACGAACCTCTGGAGCGGTTCGTTTGTGGTGAGAATATGATCCGAACTAAAACAGGTCCAACCGCAAAAAGTACTGCGCCTTCTGGACTAATCCAGCTGCCGTAAGCCGATGCGCAGTGCATTATGGGATATGGAGGAAAATATTTGTTGACAGCGCTTTATTAACAGAGAGAGAGAGAGAGAGGGGAAAACATTACCTGATGGATTATTGATAATATTTACAAGATGAGCATGTCACAGTTTAGCTAAATTAATTCACGCCTCCTCCTGAAGTGACGAGCGATGCATTAAACACTGTTTTCCAGCCGCGGCCGCACTTCATTCTCGAAATGTAGAGTTTGTCTAAAGCAGGGATACAATCAGCAGCACAATCATCCCTCCATAGTAAAAACCACATGTTGTGTCTGCCGGTTTTGTTTACCTGCAGGAGTTCATTGGCATTTTCCCGCACGTGAATTCTGACCAATCAATAAGCAGTTTAGGAAATATGTTCAACAACATCCGGCCAATGAGAGAAGTGGATTTTGTCAGATGACTGCATGTTGGTTCGTTTTAACTGGTTTGGACCAAAGCCAGCAGTGTGGTGTGAAAACGACCCAAAGACGGCAGAAAATGCAACAATGCATCATTTATTTCCCTTGGTCCAGACCAAATGAAGTGAGCTACAGATGTGAACGCGCCCTAAATCATTAATAGCCTGTTTGTTGAGTTTATGATCCCGACAGCACAGAGGCGATCAGCAAGCGTGATTAATTGTTTTATTTGGGTTCAAGCCTCCTTCATTAACACAGAGGATGCGGGCTTTATGACTTGTGCTGCAGGCAGTCCCCAGGGGGCGATCTAACGGCCGAGACCTTCACTTAAAAGCAGCCGTGCAGCACACTTGCGTGAGGTGCACAGGGCGCATAAGCAGTGCGTAAAACACTCGTGGCTGTTAGTAAACCATTCAACAGATGCCCCTCTCAATGCAAAAAGCGTGTGATCAGCCTCCTATACAGCCAAACTTTATAATATATAATAATATTTTTTAATCGTTTAACTGACACCATTAAATAGTTAAAAATGCACCCCTTCGATTAACACCCCATTCACATATGGCTTCAGCGTCAACACTTGACTGAAGTTGGGGCCAATGAAATTCAGTCAGCAATAGGCCACTGTCTAGCTGGTGTATTTGCATACAGTGATCTGATTGGCTGATGCTTCCATCAGCACTTAAAAAGTTGAGCTAGTCCCAATTTCTGCAGTGAGCAACACCTCTGAAGTGGCGCTGACGGATCCACAATGCAGTTCGGCAACGCCTGACGTCACCCATTCAAAGTGAATGGGAAGCGTTGACGCTGACGCCCCGTGTGAATGTGGCGTAAGGGTTAATTGGTTATTTTGAGCATCCCTACAGCCAACAGCTCAACAAATGTGTTTTGGTGTTTCATGACCCTTTAATCGCACGTTCACACCGAAAGCAGCGAGAGCGTCAAAGTAGCAGGAAGTCATTCATTTTCAATCAGAGCCAGCGGCGATAAGCAGCGAGGAGCAGCGCAGCACGTCTTCGCCGGTGTGGGCGTGGAGGAGAGCTGAAATCAAGTCAACTTTATGGTAATGAGCTATGACGCGGTTTGGCGGCAACCAATCAGAATGAAGAAGTCCAGCGCTTGAGAGGAGTTCAGAGAACACAGCCCTGTGAACTTTGGTTCCGAACACCGCTTTCCAGGGGTTTGATTATTGCGCTCGCTGATTCCAATTCCAATTATTTGCAATGTTTTCTTACATTTACATTTAGTCATTTAGCAGACGCTTTTATCCAAAGCGACTTACAAATGAGGACAAGGAAGCAACTTACACAACTATAAGAGCAACAATGAAGAAGTGCTGTAGGCAAGTTTCAGGTCTGTAAAGTCTAAAAAGAAAAGTATTAGTACAATTTTTTTCTTTTCTTTTTTTTGGGGGGGGTAAGTTAGTGTGATATCCAGAGAAGCAATTACAGATTAGGAAGTGAAATGGAGCCTAAATAGTTGAGTTTTTAGTCGTTTCTTACAGGAACATTCATTAAATAAGCTACCGGTGAGTTTCTGATGTGCATTGATGATATATAATTATCTTTTAAAAAGCGGGAATCTCACGCAACAGCTCAAAACAGTACAGCTGCTTCAGGACATTACAGACATATGGACACATTAAGCCACACCACATGCTACTTGATCTTCCATGTTTAAATGAATTTTATAAGAAGTGCGTGACGTTTTCACGCTAGAAAGCATGTTGTATGCAGGAATGTAACTGATATGCTGCAACGGCACCTTTGAATACCAGATCAATGTAGTGAATTTTGACGCTCTCGCTGCCGGAGCTCAAGGCAGACAGCGTTGTCGCCAGGGCGGCCAGAGCGACCTTTCGGTGTGAACGCACAGTTAAGCCTGGTTTATACTTCTGCGTCAAGTGACCGGCGTAACCCACGTCGCATGCAACGCGCGTAGCTGTGCATTTATACTTCTGCGCACTGTCTCTGTTAATGCTCCTCTGTGTTGAGCTCTTCGCTGGTGTTTTGCTTTTCCTGAACACTTCCTGAATGTACAAGTGGCTCAAACTCGCTCATTTTGAGGCAGGAACCGGCGGACGTTCAACAACTTTAACCATGAGGTAAACACAGAACAAAACTTTCCATCCGGAGCTCCTTCACAGGACTCCACACTTGTAAACAATCGCTTCATCGGGCTCGCGCCATTCGCGCGGCTCTCGTTCCTGCCCAGACTCGTCAGCGCTACCAAGCCGACCAATCACAGAGCTTGCGGTACGCGTCGTTGCGACGTGTAGTTACATTTTTTGAGAGGTGCACGCGTGCATTTGACGCAGAAGTATAAATCAGCCTTAATGAACATGACATCATTTTCCCCAACGTTCCATTGTACACTGAAAGTCCTCCTAACTCTGCCAGTGTCCACAGCCTCCACAGAGCGGCCTTTCAACATATTGAGGCGCCTGAAGACTGTTTTACACAACACAACGATGGACTAGAGGCTCACTGGACTTTATGAACATTCATCCTGACATTAAACTCAACAACGAGGAAGAGCTTAAACAGATGCAGACCACTGGGCGGAGGAAGACCTTAAACTGCTAATAGGTGAGGAAGGTTTCGTTGCAATAATGAACTGTTCGTCAGTATTTTCTGTCACTGTTTTTGTATTTTCAGTTTGTCCGTGCTTTGGTGCTGGTGTGGGTATGTTTCGGGGGGGCATTGCTGCTAGATCTGTGCACACTTTGGAATAAAATCCTGTTGGTGCCCCTGTATACATGCGTATGTATGAATATAAATGAGTGTGTGTATGCGTGTGTGTGTATGTATGTAAAGTGAGTGAGTGATGTGTGTGTGTGTATGTCCCCATACCGTCCACCTGCTGAACACATCTCTCCTTGGCCTTCTCTCTCATCATCTTTGGGATCAGCACGTCTCTCTCCACATGCCTCAGGTGCGGCTCTTCTGCTCAACAAAAACACCACAGTGTCACACACGCACACACACACACACACACTCAAACACTCACTTTAGTTTTACTGCAGTAAACTGTGCTGTTCATTCATTCATTTTCTTTTCGGATTAGTCCATTTATTGATCAGGGGTCGCCACAGAGGAATGAACCACCAACTTATAAAGCATATGTTTTACGCAGCGAATGCCATTCCAACTGCAACCCATCACCGGGAAACACCCATACACTCTCATTCACACACATACACTACTGACAATTTTAGCCTACCCAATTCCCCTATAGCGCATGTGTTTAGACTGTGGGGGAAACCCACGCCAACATGACAACTGACAACCTGTGAGTTTAAACTTGAACTCTGAGTTGATTTACCGAGAGGTTAAAAACTCAGCCCAGGTGTCAGAAACTCTTGTATGATCAGTGAAATCACTCTGGGTAAACTTTAGTCAAATATAATTCTACCTTTGTTCATATCTCAGACACCTTTGGGCCTGAATGCTGTTAATAAACACGTTTCTGTTCATCTGTTGAACCAAACACTACATCATCAGACTGTGAGCACTTCCATCATCTGAAAGAGAATGACGATGGGTTTCCCATAACCCTTTTACAGGAATATTTTAAACAACAAAGTGGATTTTCCATAACTTTTCACAGTAATTCTGCTAATACAGTGGTTCACTTTTTTCACCAAATACCACCTCAGAAAAAAAGTGTCTCTCCATATACCACAATAATGACCAGTACTAAAAATAGAGTAGCATAGTTGGCCAAATTAAGCAGCTACAGCACTGCACAGTTCCAAAACGAGAATCATATTCATATTTATACAATATTTGATAGATTTTGAAAGATATCTTGCATGCAGGGGCAAAGCAGTGGCGCAGTAGGTAGTGCTGTCGCCTCACAGCAAGAAGGTCGCTGGTTCGAGCCTCGGCTCAGTTGCCGTTTCTGCATGGAGTTTGCATGTTCTCCCTGCGTTCGCGTGGGTTTCCTCCGGGTGCTCCGGTTTCCCCCACAGTCCAAACACATGCGGTACAGGTGAATTGGGTAGGCTAAATTATCCGTAGTGTATGAGTGTGAGTGTGTGAATGTGTGTGTGGATGTTTCCCAGAGATGGGTTGCAGCTGGAAGGGCATCCGCTGTGTAAAAACTTGCTGGATAAGTTGGCGGTTCATTCCGCTGTGGCGACCCCGTATTAATAAAGGGACTAAGCCGACAAGAAAATGAATGAATGAATGTTGCATGCACATATGACATATTTGTAAAACTTTTTGAAATCTAAACATTAACCTGTATGTAGATTGGTGGGGAAAAGCTGACATAACATTGCTGCACTGTAAGTTTTATTTTTGGAGAAAATTAAAAAAGCACTGCAGTGTTTGGGTGTTCTGTGTTTGTCTGAGATAATCAGTCTATCAAAATGATATTCCATACGAAATATGAAGCTGATGAAGTGGGTTTTTGTCACGTGACTCGCCGTGCTGCATTCTGAAAAGTTAAGTTGTTTTTAACTAGGCACTCCTGGAATATGCAAGCGCATCGTGCTGCAATTCTTACTCATTTTGCTGGCTTGTGGGTTCAATTTTTGCCCCTCAAGTGACCATGATGTAACAAGAGAATACTGTAATTTTTCCAAATAAAAGATTTTTCAAAATAAATGATTATTCAGACTCACATAATGAATAAAACGGAAATAATTAATCATTTTTAGTGCAGCCTGGTACCAATTGATCTATAGACCAGTGCTGGTCTGTGGCCCGAGGGTTGGGGACCACTGCTCTAGCGCAGAGGTTCTCAAAGTGGGGGTCGGGACCCCCCGAGGGCTCGCGGGACAATGAAGGGGGGGTCGCCTGGTGATTTTTAAAAATCGATTAATTTTTATTAAACCTTAAGACTTACTGTATTTTATCAATAACTTACTGAAGAGAAAAAAATAGTCGTTTATAGTTACTATAAACTATATAGTTACTATAGTAGCTTATAGTTACTAGTTCTATTGGATTGCGACTTCTCGGGTAATTACATTATACTAAAGACACAACAATACTGTCAGATGCAGCAGATTTTGTAACACCAGGTTAAACTTTCTAGCCCATTTACAGCACTGACATACATAAAAAAACAAAGAATAGACTTGGGTCTATTGGTGTGTGTGTGTGCATCATTGCATACAAGGTTTCTGTATTTATAACCACCACCTCAGAGAATATTGGGGGTCACGAGTCTCTGGCATTGTCATTTTGGGGGTCGCGGGCTGAAAAGTTTGGGAAGCCCTGCTCTAGTGCATATCTGCTCTGCAAACACCACACACCTCCTTAGTTCTGCGTCAATTGGATTGATTTTTAGCAGCTGATGCACTAAAGTAAACATTTTAAGCACATCGCTTTTATCGTAGGCTTTAGAGAACAGCCAATTCTGATCAGATTGGAGTTATCGTACACATCATATGATTAAAATTGTATTTTTCTTTTATTACTCAGTGATTCCTCCGTGTACCACTGGAAGTAAGCCTGCGTTGTACACAGTTTGAGAACCACTGTGCTAATATATTGTTAAATAAATATGATGGTTTGATGGCTACATTTTGGACTGCATGTGATAGATCACTACAGGAACCACATTATTAGATTAAATATTAGCAGAAAGTGATTTACACATTAATGTATTGATGAGAAGCTGCTGCTGCTGATCAGACACACTATGGTTTAGTTGAAAATCAGGACAGTGTTATAAAATAAGTATGTTTTGATCTCATTATAGTGATTTATATTCAGAATAACTCCTGGTATGGCAGTCTGTCTCTACAGTAATGTGTGGATCAGTAAACTGGATTATATCGCTAGAGAAACTCCTGTCATTTCTGAGCAGTAAACACACTGTACTGTAGCTCAGCACACACACATTCACAACAAACAAGTCTGGCGGAAATGAAAGTCTTCCTCTACCTGCTTTAGGCGGATCCATGTACACTGAAGGTAATGATAATGTAGTATCTTTATTATTTAATATTACAAAACATCGGTGTGTGTATCCAATGTGACCCTGCGCGGCGTGTTTAGCTGGAAACTCACTCACTTCCGGTGACGCCGCTAGCGCTTCTGGTCAGTGTAGTTCTGAGAGCTCAAGCTGAACTACAAACCGGCTGAACTGAAGTTGTTTTGATTTTATTTTGAACAACTTGTGTAAACAGACGTAAATGGTTTAAATCAATACTAGTAAACACGATTTTGGCATTTTATAAATTGTGTGTTTTTAAATGTACTTTATTTATAAGCAGACAACCTGCTTACATGTATTCCTGTGATGGTCAGCATTATTTTAAGCATCATTATTTAAATTTGTATTAACATTCATTTTCTTTTCGGCTTAGTCTCTTTATTAATCAGGGGTCGCCACAGCGGAATGAACCGCCAACTTATCCAGCAAGTTTTTTTACGCAGCGGATGCCCTTCCAGCTGCAACCCAACACTGGGAAACACCCACACATTCTCTCTCTCACACACACACACACACACATACACACACTCACACACACTAATACACTATGGGCAATTTAGCCTTCCCAATTCCCCTATAGCGCATGTGTTTGGACTGTGGGGGAAACTGGAGCACCCGGAGGAAACCCCCACCAACACGGGGAGAACATGCAAACTCCACACAGAAACACCAACTGACCCAGCGACCTTCTTCCTGTGAGGCCATCGTGCTACCCACTGCGCCACCTTGATACAGGGTGAATTGGGTAGGCTAAATTGTCCGTAGTGTATGAGTTTTATTGAGAGTGTGTGAACGTTTCTCAGTGATGGGTTGCAGCTGGAAGGGTGTAAAACATATGCTGGATAAGTTGGCGGTTCATTCCACTGTGGCAATCCTGGATTAATAAAGGGACTAAGCCGAAAAGAAAATGAATGAATGAATGAATGGATGATACATGTGTGTGTGTGTGTGTGTGTGTGTGTGTGATACATCTTTGTTTCTTTTAGCATGAGAAATGGTGCAGACACAGTGTGTAAGTACATACTGCATGTGAGAGAAAAAGTGTGTGTGTGTTAGAGTGTGGATAAAAGAGTGAGAGTGTGTGTGTGTGTGTGTGTGTGTCTGACACATCTGTGTTTCTTTTAGCATGAGAAAAGGTGAAGACACAATGTGTGTGTGTGTGTGTGTGTGTGTGTCTGACACTGTCGGTGTTTCTCACACCTGCAGCAGTATCTGAGGACAGAGTGTCTCAAACAGCAGACCACAGACACACACACACACACACACAGATTTACCTGAAACACACACTGCTTCAGACACTCAGATCAATAAGTGTGTCTAATGTGTGCTCTTCATCTGTGTGTGTTAGTCTGATGTTAGTTTGTTTGTGAACGTTCAGAGAGCATCAAAACAACATTAATCAATCACAGCAGCAAAGATGAACACAGTCACTTCACAGCGTCCAGGGCAGCTGTATAAAAGGCTCAAATCATTACAATACTAATCTGGAAAAGATAAGGGGCCCTATCATACACCCGGCGCAATGCGGCGCAAGGCGCGGCGCAAATGCTATTTACTAGTTTCAGCTTGGCACAAGTGTTGTTTTGCAGCACGCTGTTTAAATAGCAAATGCATTAGCGCTCATATGTGCGCCCATAGGCGTTCTGGTTTAAAAAGGAAGGCGTTCTGAGGCGGACCGCTGGCGCGTTGCTATTTTGAGAAACTATAATAGATTTTTCATTAGACCAAAACTAACCCGGTCTAAACTCCAGCACAGAGCTGCGCCTCGCTTACACACTGCTTAATACACACAAGATGTAGAGTATGGCAAGCCGTTTTGACTTTTATTCCTTCTCAGGGTATGTATTCTTGATATCAACAATTCAATTTGAATGGAAGCCTATGGTGACTTTTTACTAGTGGAAATGCAATTGTTGATATCAAAAATTATAGTTTTTATTGGTGGAAATGCAATTGTTGATGTCAAAAATTCAGTTGTTGGTATCAAAAATGTAAATTTGTCATTACTATGCATATTTATGAATTTATATTTGCACATATCCAAAAAGCAATTTGTGAGATCTGAAATAACAATTATTACTAGTGAAAATTGAATTGTTGATATTATAAATGTAATTTTTGATATCAACAATTACATTTTTGATATCAAGAATGTTTATTGTTGATATCAAAAATTGAATTGTTGATATGAAGAATACATATCCTGAGAAGGAATAAAAGTCAAAACGGCTTGCCATATGTAGAGCAATACACAAATATCTTTACATATGAAAAAATTAAAATATTAAGGATATATACAGGATATAATAAGAATATATATATAGGATATAAATATAAAGGATTAAAATATTATAAAATATATTATTTTCTAGCCAACATAAATATGAAAAGTCACTGCTGTCATGTCTTCTTCATCTCAGGAGGCTTTTTCAGTTCATTCATAACAATTTGCTTTTGTATAATGTTATTATTATTAGCAGTATTATTTATTATATCCACATTTATATTTGTTTTATTAAAAACAAGCTTAGATTTGTCCACCTGTCAGGTTTTAGACCATATGGGGCACAGCATGTGTTTTAGGATATAACTCAGGTTTTTGAACACACTTCATTATTATTGTTCATTTATTCGTTTGCTGGAAATTAGAAATGAATTTTTTAAACAAAAAATTTTTTGCGCTTAACAATTGAAAAGAATTATTTATAGGCTAATTGATGTCTGTGTGTAAAGGTTTCCCTATCCACAAGAGCGAAAGTGAAAGTAGATCCATTATCTCTCATTCTTGTGCGGTAGATGCTCTGTTTAACTGTTTTCTGTGAACTGTTTGCTTGTGAAATGCTCAGTTTTTCCACTTACACTTACTTTGCGTCCTGTAAATAGCAGATGCGCTTATGGCGCAACGCAGCTGGCTCTTAAAGGGAATGGGAGATGAGACTGGTTTATTCTCAAAACACACCTATAACTCATTAAGAAAATAAACTCAACCCTTTTGGACCATGCACCATGGCGCAAAGCGGATTTTCCCGTCCTTACATTAGCAAAAATGCATTCTGACACGCCCTGAAAGCGTTTGCGCCCTGCGTTTTGCGCATGGACCGTCAAAATAGACCCCAAGGTGTGTGTGTTGGGTGGACAATACAGCTGTTCATCTATTATAGATAACAATATCTAAAAATCTATTAAAATATTGATTATATTTTATTCACTCATTTCCTTCGACTTAGTCTGTTTACTTATCAGAGGTCGCCACAGCGGAATGAACCGCCGACTAATGCAGCATGTTTTACACAGCGGAAGCCCTTCCAGCTGCAACCCAATACTGTTTGCCGCAGCAGTCCTGACTGAGCCCACGTGCTGATCTGGCTTATAGATGAATGAGGACTTTTGATGCAGCGCCCCCTGTGGGGTCGGAGGTCACGCTTGTTCAGCTTAGGCTTGCACTCTTGTCCTTTACTCACTGAAACTCCTCCAGATTCCTTCAATCTTTAATGCTGTTCTGCACTGTTGAAGGTGAAATATCCTCATGTCCTCCTCTCTTTCTCTGAGGATCATTGTGTTTACACATTTCACTCATTTTCTCTCCTATTTGTTGTCAAACTGGCGATCCTCGACCCATCTCTGCTCCTAAAGGACTAGAGCTTTACTGATGCTGCTTTTGTAGCAGATCATAATCACAATCACCTGCTGACATCACCTGTGTCACATCACATCACCTGATCACTGCCCTAAACTGCTCCTGTCTCTGTTTCTGGAGTGTTCTGTGGCTCTGAATGACAGGAGAGGATGGAGATTTACACATGAAGTGAAGTCGACCAGACAAACATCTAATATTGTGTGTTCATAATGTCTGCGATCAAATACAAGACAGAGTACATTTACAAATCACTACTTTCCTTGTGTGTGTGTGTGTGTGTGTGTGTGTGTGTGTGTGTGTGTGTAATTATCAGAGTCTGTCAGCAGGACAGATCAGCACACCTGAAGCACCTGTGTGTCCATCTGACACCATCAGGCAGAGGCTGAGGAGGAGGATTTAATAACATCACATCACATCCATTCATCAGTTCATCCATTCATCAGTTCATCCATTCATCAGTTCATCTGTCCATCTGCTCATCCCTCCATCCGTCATCTTTCCGTTCATCCATTGTTTTGTTTGTTTCTTGGTTTGCTGAAGTGGTTTTCGCTCCTCACTCTGAGACTCTGGCAGAGGAAGATTAGCAGAGTTAAACCCTCTTACTGTACGGGTGAGTGACCCGCCAACTGTGACCACACACACACACCTCATACTGACCACACACACACACACCTTATACTGACCACACACACAAACACAGACACAACCACAAATACACCTCATACTAACCACACACACACATCTCATACAGATCACACACATCCTACTGACCGACCACACACACACACACACACACGCACGCATGCTTACGCACACACACACACACACACACACACACACACACACACACACACCTCATACTAACCACACACACACACACACACACACACACCTCATACTAACCACACACACACATCTCATACAGATCACACACATCCTACTGACCACACACACACACACGCGCACACACACACACGCATACACGCACGCACGCACGCACGCACACACACACACACACACACACACACACACACATCCCATACTAACCACACACACACACACATCTCATACTGAACACACACACACTTCATACTGACCACACACACACACCTCATACTAACCACACACACGTCTCATACAGATCACACACATCCTACTGACCACACACACACACACACACCTCATACTAATCACGCACGCACACACACACACACACACACACACACACATTGGTTTTTGTGAAAAGTGGGGACATTACATAGGTTTATCCAAACCGTATATTGTATTGCCCTCACCCCCCACCCCCACCCCTAAACCCAACCATCACTGTAGACTGTGTGCAGCTTTACTCTCTGATTAAACTCATTCTGTAGGATTTATAAGCATTTTAAGAAATGAGGACGTCACCAATGCACTCATATTTCACCTCCTTTTTGTAATACCTGTGTCATACCCATGTCATTATACAGATCTGTGTCCTGATATGTCACAAAAACACGAACACACACACACACACACACACACTGACAGACACACGCACACACACGCACACACACACACACACTTACCTCATACTAACCACACCCACGTCATTTTTAGAAAATAGTGCACATAACTGAATAATGCAGAATATGAAGTCAGCCAATCAGAATCAAGCATTCAACAGCAGCCGCCTATAGTATGCAGTCTACATGAAGTGTTCAGATGCAGAACCCTCTAAATCCATCAGACCGGTTTTCTTGTAACTGAGCATTTTCTATCAGGCTCCTCTGATTAGCTTCAGCAGTGTCATTTCATATGTATTGATGAGGTTATCAGCTGGTAAATAAAATACCTCTTACGAAGTGAAGTTTATTCATAAAGTAATTTGGAGAGGATCACGTGATTATGATTGAACACGGCTGGTTCTGCATCAGCATGTATGATCCACCAATCAGGCCAGTCCTAACCTACTATAAAGAGCCAGAGTTTCTCACGACAGTCATCTTCCATTTGAAGAATCCCCCTTCCACCCCTACCTCCCCTAGCCCAGTGGTTAGCGCTGTCGCCTCACAGCAAACCTACGCCCAGAACTCCGAAATGCATGGAGCCACGCAAAAGGTAAGAGCAATAATTCTGATTAAAGCGATAATGTGGAGAATATTGATCTTGTGTTGAGCCCAGTGAGCTTTTCATCAAAAAAATAGAGTGTTATTTTGTGATATCGCTTTGACTCACACGCTGAAAATAACCGACGTACAACAAGAAACTGAGGATATGATCGTGACACAATGCTGTCAATCCATATTGGTGGGCGGGGGGACCGCACTACTACGTAAAGTTGCGGTCGGTTTGAAAACCTCTCCAATTGGTCCACTGTTTTTTTGTTGTTAAATTGAAAAAAAAAAGGACTGTGTGTGTTTATATCAGCCCAAAATGACAGTCTATACACCATACTTGCACACATGTCTGTCCAAACTGCTTGAAAAGTAGATTTTTCACCATAGGTGCCCTTTAAACATTTCTTAGCAGTGGACAATTAGGAGAAGGACCATGTTGCCTTTGTTCATTTTATCCCCTAGCTCAATGATCCTCAACCACTGGTCTGTAGATCAATTGGTACCGGGCCGCACAAGAAATCATTAATTATTTTCGTTTTATTTATTATTTGAGCCTTTTTCTATTATAAAAGTCTTTTATTTTGAAAAATGACCGTACTCTCTCGATTACATCTCGGTCATTTAAGCACCCAAAATTTAACCCACGAGCAGCAAAAGGAGTAAGAAACAGACGTCTTTGAGAAGTTTCTTTGCTAGGGGTAAAAGACGGACCAGCGAACTCCCAAGATATGGATCCGCAACCCATTTGTCAACACATCAGATGAATCCAGCATGGCTGTGGAAGAAGATCAAGGGGCTGTTCGCATATCGCATATTTCTAGAGTTTGCACAAGTTTGTTGTTTACAATGGAGGTTCGCGGCTTGTGCACACAAGCGGTGTGACGCGCTCGCACCAATGAACCCCGGGCCGCGAGCGCACTGCAAGTCATATGACAAAAATTGACCGATTAGCTTTAGCTTGTGTTGAATTTCAGTAAGACTAATTTTCTTAGACAAACGCAGAATACACAAAGACTGCAGTGCAGTGCTTACTCCATTAATGAAATCTGTATCAGAGTGACAGCAACGTTTCGTCAGCTTGTAGTCCTCTGAGAAAATGGTTGATGGTCGCTCCATGGTGCATTTGCTATTTACATGGTGGACTTTGTAAGAGTAAAAACTGAACGCTTCTGTTACGGCCCAAACTCACTACTGGCTCGAATAACAACAACATTCAAGGTTTGAGCTGAACATATGGAAGACACAGACGTTTGAATGGTTAAATTACTGTTCCGTCAATATGTTTAATTTTCCATAAATCATAAGTTTTGAAAAGAGACAAAACATTAACAAAATCAAGTAGACAGGTAGGGAAGCTAAGGTAAACAGGTCTCTGACTGTACTGTTTTAAACGGACAGATCTTACCTAAACTCCTGTGAAAGGAATAAAAATAGGTGAGTCTTCCAGGCCACTGCTTACCTTCGCTAAACTAAATAAATAACAAAACGTGACTATGAAAAATAAACCCCTACCTGCTACAAAACAAAGTGTCAAAATAAACAAACTAGTTAACACATTACGAACTAAGAATCAAAAGAGCGAGAGACTGCAAGATAGAGAGAGAGAGACAAAGGCGCCATTGCTGTCAGCCTTATATAGTGGGAATCCCCAGTGGCGTCACGGGCATCATCCAATCCTGGATAAGGGGGAAACACTCCTCCTAGAACTCGATCGCAAGCACAAACCAGCAATAAATAAATAGATTAATTCAAATAACACAGACCCACGTAACAGCTTCACTAGTGAGAAAACAGTTAAACAGAGCATCTGCAGCGCGTGGATAAAGAACGAGTCTCCTCCATTCAGACTCTTTACTTTCTCTTTACTTTGGTGGAGTGAGGAAACGGTGGAAACTCACTCCACTGAACACGCACATATTTAATCTCCTTTGTTAGGCACAAAGATTCTTGTCAAAACTATTTCTGATTTCAGCTCTAATCTCCAGCAAAGGAATGAGTGAAGAATAATAATGAGGTGTGGTCAGAAAACTATGTATGGATCTGATGATTAATGCACAGGTGTAGGAATAAGCGTTGTCGACACACACAGAAAACACTGACCACACACACACACACACCGACGCAGGTGTAAGAGTAAGCGGTGTTGAGAGCGTGTCCTGTATAGCGGAGCAGGTTGTGTTGTTTGGCTCTGGCGTCCCGGCGCTGTCAGGATTCATTTCCTCTCAAGCAGACAGAGGAGCTGCACTGTGCTGCAATCTGCGCTCGCAACCCTCCACACCACTGATTAATTACTATTACATTAGGAGTAATCAAGCAGAAGAGCAGCAGGAGGAGGAGCCAGCATAAACACACACACACACACACACACATGCATGCACACACGCGCACACACACACACGCACGCACACACGCAAGCATACATACACAAACATACAGTACATACACACACATGCACACACTTATGCATACACACACTCCTACATACACACTTGTGCATATGCACAAACATGCATGCATACACACATACATACACACACACATGCATGCAAACACTCGTGCATACATACACACATGACATAAACACAAACACAAATGCGCACACACTCATGCACACACACACATAAACCCACACACACACACACCTGAACATACACTGATGTATGCACATGCATGCACACACACATGCATACACACACATGAACACAATCATGCACGCATAAGCCTGCATACACACACACACACACACACACACATGCATGCAAAAGCACACATGCATACACACACATACACCCACGTACACATGGAGACACACACACACACACACACACATTCACACATGCAGTTGGGTTAAAAAAATTTGTGTGTGCGTGTGTGTGTGTCGTGCTCATACAGTTCCTCTTATGGACAGTGGATCAAGGCCTGTGGTCAGTGATGTCTCCTTCACTCAGCACAGCCCTGGAGCCACACACACACACACACACACACACACACACACACACACACACACACACACACACACACACACATACACACACACACTGATATCAGTGTAAGAGCTGTTTCCAGGAAAATTGCACCTGTCCGTCCCTGTTATTCTCTCTTCACACCTCTACTTCTCTGCGCACAAAACACACACAAGCACAAACACACGCACACACACACACACACACACACACACTTTTTTTAAGATGCTTTACTAATGTAAAAACGAACTTATGTTCTCCTTATTAATATTAAATATTGTTTTTTTAGCATGAATAAATAACAAATAAACAAATTTAATGAATGAAATCATTATTTTATATCTTCTGTAGTTCATTTTAATTCAATTTTACTTTTATTAAAAAATGTACAATGTTTGTTTTTTAATAAACCAATAAAAAAACAGAGAAAAATAAATAATAAAACACATTTAATTTTAATAAACACAAACAAATAAATAAATGTTGTTTATATTTAATGTATCCAATATATATTCGTTTACTTTTCGGCTTAGTCCCTTTATTAATCAGGGGTCACCACAGTGGAATGAACCACCAACTTATGTTTTACGCAGTGGATGCCCTTAGCTGCAACCCATCAATGGGAAACATCCATACACACTCATACACTACAGACAATTTAGCCTACCCAGTTCACCTATAGCCCATATCCCCCATAGCAAATTTTCTCTGGCCCAGATCTGGCCCACACCATCAGCATTCTCTTGGCCCACATGCCGCAGTGAATTACGGTGCATGACTGGACCAAGTCTGGCTTCCATACAAGAGGCAAACGCGAACCATATCTGGACTCAGCCAAAGTAATAACCCATATCTGGGCTTGAACTGGGCGATGCAGTGGCGCAGTAGGTAGTGCTCTTGCCTCACAGCAAGAAGGTCGCTGGGTCGCTGATTCAAACCTCGGCTCAGTTGGTGTTTCTGTGTGGAGTTTGCATGTTCTCCCTGTGTTCGTGTGGGTTTCCTCCGGGTGCTCCGGTTTCCCCCACAGTCCAAACACATGCGGTACAGGTGAATTGGGTAGGCTAAATTGTTTATAGTGTATGAGTGTGTGTGGATGTTTCCCAGAGATGGGTTGCGGCTGGAAGGGCATCCGCTGCTTAAAACTTGCTGGATAAGTTGGCGGTTCATTCCGCTGTGGCGACCCCGGATTAATAAAGGGACTAAGCCAACAAGAAAATGAATGAATGAATGGGCCGGTCCTGGGCCAGATATGTCGGTGTGTCACGACTGCAGTGTTTTTTATAAACTCATGAAGCATTTCACTTTATGGATGTGCTTTTTCTTGAAGATCCCTGATTGATCTTTTTTTTTTTTACTCAAAAATAATTTAAATGTATTTTAAAAGTGGGTCAAGATAGACCAAACTCATGTGGCCCGCATGTACATTTTTAACACCTGGGCCAAATACTACACTTGATATCTGGCCCAAGTCTTGAGTGCCGCCTGTAAGATGGTGCCACCTCGGCCAAACCTGGGCCATATATGTATGCCAGAATGCCAGCTTTATGACAAATCTGGCCCAGAATTCTTTGCTATTGGGGATGTGTTTGGACTGTGGGGGAAACCGGAGCACCCGGAGGAAACCCACACCAACACGGGGAGAACATGCAAACTCCACACAGAAACACCAACTGACCCAGCTGGGACTCGAACCAGCGAGCTTCTTGCTATCATGGTACCCACAGCACCACCGTGACACCCATCCAATATGTAATGTCTATTTTATTTCAATTTCCATTCGGCTTAGTCCCTTATTACTCAGGGGTCACCACAGCGGAATGAACCACCAACTATTCCAGCATATGTTTTACACAGCGGATGCCCTTGCAGCTGCAACCCAGTACTGGGAAACACCTATACACACACACTCATACACTACAGCCACTTTAGTTGATCAGTTCCCCTATAGCGCATGTGTTTGGACTGTGAGGTAAAACCGGAGCATCTGGAGGAAACCCACACCAACACGGGGAGAACATGCAAACTCCACACAGAGGCCAGTGACCTGAACTAAAACGAACGCATTTACCAAATATCAATCAATCCTACAGCAATAGATGTGTTTGTTATGAGCGCTAATCTTACTGTAAAGTGGTCCACTAAAGCGCAGTCACGTGACGGACATCTGCTGCAGCATCAGAATAAAACACACACACGCCGCTCCGTCATCAACACACAGGACAGAGATGTTAATATGACATCCATTTTCTCCCCCCCAAAAATGTCAAAAAGACACAAAGCCTGGCGGGTTTTGGTGCTGGAGGACACTCGGAGAAATAATTACGAGCTCCATAAAAGCTCCTGGAGAAGAAGAGGCCGAAAAACCAGCAGGAGGAGGAGAAAGAAGCCCTGAAGGAAATTACTTTCCCCGCCGCTGCTTTATGTGCTTTAATAAGAGCGCAGAAAAGACGGCATTCAGACACTGTGTGTGTGTGTGTGTGTGTGTGTGTGTGTGTGTCTCAGTGTGTGTGTGTGTGTGTGTGTGTGTTTCTCTGTATTCATTAGGAGAGAAAGATCCACATATCACAGCTTTCCTTCATTACAGAGAGAGGAGCACGAGGAGCGCACGCTTTCTGTCTGAAACACACTCTCAGAGTGTGTCTGTGTGTGTGTGTGTGTGTGTGTGTGTGTGTGTGTGTTAATGACTGAAGTTTGAGGAAGAGATGCGGAGGAATAAAAGAGACACGACGTTAATGACATGAAGAAGAAGATGATGAAGAAGATGAGGAGGAAGAGCTGAGGTGCAAAAAGTAGCTTTTAGAAAGATGCTGCTTATGTGGAGGAGTGTGTGTGTGTGTGTGTGTGTGTGTGGTCTGGTGTCTGTCTGTGTATATATACAGTACTCAGCATATATGCGTTCACCCCTCACTAATCTCTCTGTTGTGTTCATGTGTTTAATAGGAAGCTCTACAATATTATATGTGTGCATACACATTAGATTAATCAGTACTGACACCAAATCTGGAGCTGATCTAACACAATAACGTACGATAACACTCCTAACACTAGTACTGTCAAATTTATATGTTACAGAAAAATATTAAATATGAATTTGAAAAAGAGGAAAAAATTCTAAAATTTTAGTTGAAATTTTTTAAATATTTTGCTTGAATTTAATTGTTTTGTGTTTTAATTTACAAAATATTTTAGCTATGCAAAAATTAATTGCAATCACTCACATCCCAAATAAAAGTTTGTTTTGACATCATTTAAGTGTTTGTATTGTGTACATTTATTACACACACACACACACACACATATATATATATATATATATATATATATATATATATATATATATATATATATATATATATATATATATATATATATATATATATATATATATATATATATATATATATATATATTTATATATACATACACACACACAAATATATATATACAAATTATATATAAATTTAAATGTCTGTGTAACAACATAGTTTTGTTTGTTTGTGTGTGCATCACATCCACAACAAATATATAATACACACATATATATATATATATATATACTGTATTACATCAAAACAAAACCCAGCACTCATTATTTCTTTTATGTGTATTTTATATAATATATGCCTCACACAAAGCCTGTTGCATATAATACACCACTGTTCAGTACGCAGCGTTTCTCAGTGTCTCTACAGAGCTAAAGCTGTATTTACTGTCAGTTTTCCTCCATAATCTCTGGCTTAAGGTGTTTTCCTTCTTTTTTCTCTCTCCTGCCACCTCCTATTGCTCAGGACTTCTGCAGTTAAACGCAACGCTTCAAGGATCTCCAGAAGAAAAAGCAAAGCAGTGTTTGTGACAGACCTGAGATCAGCGCCTCCAGGACCAACATCACGACCTCCACAAACCAACAGCACACCTGACAGACAGAAAAACACACGACTTATCACAAAGAAGAATAAAAACCACAGACGTTCTCCTTAAATCATTGACATTTACAAAAAACTAATATATAAAGGAGAGTAAAATGCATTTCACCACAGACATTACAAAATGCATCCTTAAAAAATTTGTAACATATTGTGATAGATTAATTTTGGGGTCTTAATGTAAATAATAATATTAATAAAAATAATAATAACAATTTTTTTTTCATGCATATTATTTTCACACTATTTTTCTGTGATATTTCTTTCAAGAACAAAAATGCAGACAGTCTCTAATACTGGAAAAGGCAGCACAATGGGCTTTCAGAAATGGATGATTGAGGTACATTGTGCTTATTTTTTTCTTTTAGGAAAGGTATTACCTAAAAATGTATTATCAAAGTAAGAGAAAATGTATACCTGATGCTGAAGTTTACACTCCTTGCTCGAAATGCATGTGTCTTTGTTGAGTATCAGTTAATGTTTACAATTTTAGTAAATGTTGTGTCAGAATCTCTGAATTGTCCTTTATGTGAATATATAATGTTATTAAAAATAAAATTACAAATACAATCATGAATAGAAATGTAAAGAAATGTGTATATTCTGCAAGTGGTGTGTAGAAGCTTTGCAGAGCATATCTAACTACTATAATTGTAATCTAACTGATGTAATCTAAATGTTACTGTAATCTAACTAATGTTTTCTTATTTCAAATATAACCGTAATCTAACCAATTTCATATAATCTTACTGTAATCTAACTGACGTAATCTAATGTAACTGTAATCTCATCTAAATGTAACTGTACTCTAACTAATGTAATCTAACTATAACTGTAATCTAACCAAGGTAATCTATTCTAAATGTAACTGTACTCTAATAGATGAAATCTAATCTAAATGTAACTGTAATCTAACCAATGTAATCTATTGTAAATGTAACTGTAATCTAACAATGAAATCTAATCTAAATGTAATTGTACTCTAACAGATGTAATCTAATCTAAATGTAATTGTACTCTAACAGATGTAATCTAATCTAATTGTAACTGTAATCTAACAATGTAATCTAACTGTAACTGTAATCTAAACAATGTAATCTAATCTAAATGTAACTGCACTCTAAACAATGTAATCTAATCTAACTGTAACTGTAATCTAACAATGTAATCTAACTGTAACTGTAATCTAACTGATGTAATCTAATCTAAATTTAACTGTATTTTAATCAATGTAATCTAACTGTAACTGTAATTTAACAATGTAATCTAATCTAAATGTAACTGTACTCTAACAGATGTAATCTAATCTAACTGTACTCTAACCAAGGTAATCTAACCTAAATGTAACTGTACTCTAAACGATGTAATCTAATCTAACTGTAACTTTAATCTAACAATGTAATCTAATCTAAATGTAACTGTAATATAATTTATATAATCTAATCAAACTGTAACTGTAATCTAACTGATGTAATCTAATCTAAATTTAACTGTATTTCAATCAATGTAATCTAACTATAACTGTAATCTAATCAATATAATCTAATCTAAATCTATCAGTTATCTAACCAATGTAATCTAATCTAACTGTAACTATAATCTAACAATATAATCTAATCTAAATGTAACTGTACTCTAACAGATGTAATCTAATCTAACTGTACTCTAACCAATGTAATCTAATCTAAATGTAACTGTACTCTAAACAATGTAATCTGATCTAACTGCAATTGTAATCTAACAATGTAATCTAATCTAATTGATATAATCTAATCTAAATGTAACTGTAATCTAATCAATGTAATCTAAAGGTAACTGTAATCTAACTAATGTAATCTCACCTAACTGTAACTGTAATCTAACAAATGTAACTGTAATCTAACCTAACTATAACTGTAATATAACTGATGTCATCCAATATAAATGTAATCTAATCTAAATGTAACTGTAATCTAACCAATGTAATCTAATCTGTTACTGTAATCTAATCGAAATGTAATCTAAATATAACTCTAATCTAGCCATTGTAATTAAACTGATGTATTTTCAGATAACTTGAAGAGTAATGTAACTCATGTAATCTAAATGTAACTGTAATCTGCCTTATATAACTGTAATTTGCTTGCCACGCATTTAAAATGCAAATATAATGAAATCGCAACTTATATTTAGCAATTTTAATACAAAATTAATTTACAGGATCCCTCCCCAGCTTGGTCCACACTCCTCTATCACCATCAACCCATGACGATCGATATAAAAATAAGACAATTTAGGACAGACCTGCAACGCAGCAACTAAACACACAGACATAAAGACATTAAGTTCATTCAGTGACAATGTGTTTAGTATGATAGTCATGATCTTTATCTGGATTTTCTGTTCCGGAAAGATAATAAGCAATAATCCACTCGCCGTCATCATTACGCTGATTTTACCACAGGTAGCTGCGATTAAACAAGCATCGCAGAGTGGAAAAATTAAATCTGCTCTCTAATCAAAAGTGTGTGGCAGTGCGTTTCAATGTAAAATAATAATAATGCCCTCTGATCTGATTAAAGAAGCCGCCGCATACTACACAAATGACTGAACTTTTGATGAAGTGGAGACGATTCCTTCAGATTATGACGGCTGATGTTTGATTCATGACGCATTCCTGCGCAGCACCTACACAAATCGGATTAATTACCTCTGGCTTACGTTCGTGAAGATAAAGAGCTTACAAAATACCTCTGGGAGAGCGATTAACCGCAGAAACAATAAATCAATCAATGACTCTAATGAAGCTCGACTCCGTTCTCCAGAGCAGGAATCATAATAATTATTTTCCTCATAGAGACGCCACACTGAAATGCAGGAGTTGATATGGTCAAAGGAATGCAAATGACAGGATGAAATAAACAATGTCAGATGATATGCAGATATCTTTTGGCCACACTTTACTGTAAGGTACCAATAGTGTAATATTATATCCATTAATCGCTCTCCTGTGAATTGTTTCACATGCTTCCCAAATGATGTTGAACAGATTTTTCACAGTATTTCCTATAATATTGTTTCTTCTGGAGAAAGTCTGATTTGTTTTATTTCGGCTAGAATAAAAGCAGTTTTTAATTGTTTTAAAAGCATTTTAAGGTCAATATTATTAGCCCCCTTCAGCAATATTTGTTTAGGATTGTCTCCAGAACAGTTATACAATGACTTGCCTAATTACCCTAACTTTATACCTACACTCTCAGAAATAAAGGTACATGAGCTGTCATTAGGGTGATACCTTTTTAAAAGGTGCACATTTGTACTTAAAGAGTCCACATTGGTACCTTAAAAGCACATATTAGTACCTAAAAATTTTAAGAGGAACACTTTTGTACTTTTAAGGTACTAATATGTACCCTTGAGGTATTAATATGAACCTTTTAGGAAGGTTTAGGAAAAGGTACCACCCCAGAGACAGCTCATGTACCTTTATTTCTTGTAGTTATTTAATAAATTAATTTATTTTCTTGTAATTAAAAATAATAAATTGATAATAATACATTTTATTTGTAATGTGCTTTTCTTAAACTCAAAGCGCTACAAGGCAAAACACAAGCAACGCAAGGCAAGCAAAACAGCACAACAATAAAAGAATAAAAATAAAAACCATAAGATAGAACACAAAGTTAACAAATAGATCATCCTAAGTTAAAAGCAATGCTAAAAAGGTGAGTCTTAAGAAGTCCAGAGAGGCAGCATCCCTACTGCTGATAGCGAGTCATTCCACACTGTGTGAGGAAGCCCTCCCACCCATGGTCTTGAGTTTACACCGTGGCTGATACAGGGTAAGTCCTGATGCAGAACGAAGACTGCGGGCTGTAGTGGCGAGGGTCACTAGGTCACAGATGTAACCGGGTGATAGCCCATGCACTGCTTCGAAAGTTAAAATCAAGGTCTTAAAATCAATCTGTGATTTAATGGGAAGTCAGTGTGATTGTTGTAGCACAGGGGTATTATGGTGGCGTGATGATGTGTGTGTCAGAACCCGTGCAGCAGAATTTTGTATGTATTGTAGTCTTCTGAGAGAACTTAGGTAAACCCTCAAAAAGTGAATTACAAAAATCCAGACGTGATGTGATGAAGGCATGGATGATCCATTCTGCATCAGGCCAAGAGAGAAATGGTCTGATCCGTGCAATATTACGGAGATGAAGGAGCCCGTTTTTGTTAAGGATTTGAAGTCGGAGTTAAAACTGAGCTGTGTGTCAAAGAGCACCAGTACATATATATATATATATATATATATATATATATATATATATATATATATATATATACACACATACATACATACATACACACACACACAAAGAGTTCAGATGCAAAAACCTCTAAATGCCATCTGAAATTTCCATCAAAAATGAACATGTGTCTCAGCCTACTTTGTTTATTTTGAGATTTCACTTTAAAGACCAGGAAATGGACTTAATCTTTACACTTATTCACATTCATAAGAGGTTTTTTTTCCATCTAAACTCTTCATATATAAATATATATGCATATATACATTTTATTTTGTACCCCCAATCAAAGTGAACATGCTCACATGATCTCACAGCTTTAACCTTAAGCCTTCTGAATCATGCATTTGAGATATTTTCGTTAATGTCACAGTGATATTATATCATTATCTGTAAACATGTTGTGACATTTTGTGTTGCTGTTTGGTGAAACATGTTGGCTGAAATCAGCACATTTCAGTTTCAGCAGGAATTGGTGTGATGGGAGTTTTACACCAGGGTGAAAATATCCTGCAGATTTCCACATTTTGACCAGAAGGAATCAGATTTTTATTTATTTTATTCATGTATTTATTTTTTGTCTACACAAACATCATGAAACACATACATTTAATTCATGTTAAAACTGAAGGAAAATGTTGTAATTTCACGTGTCCTTTTTAAAAAATGTATTTCAGAAGTCTATATTTTATTTTAATTTTCTTTAAAAAATGTCATGTATTTTTAAGTTCTGTATATTAAAAACATATTTTTTAAAATAACACAATTTTGTAAAAAACATGAAAAGTTTGATTATGAAAAAATGACCAGAACATTGCATTATTCATTTGAAAGTATTATAGAAAATGTCCAGTTTGTTTTCTTATTTATAATTATGTGAAAATTAAAAAGGTGATTGTTTCTTATTTAACCTCATCATCAGGTGTTCAGGCGTAGCCTAAATAATGTCTCGGTGCTCTTTGTGTAAGATTCAGCCCTGCAGGCAGTTCTTTGCCGAAACATGTAGGTTTTTTAAGGATTAGCCATGTGAATACAGGCTTGTTAATATTTCTATGATTTTGAGTGTCTTGGACTGATTTTTGCTGTTTATTCATCATCATGATAACTTGAATATTCTCTCAACAATCACCTATTTTAATTTAAATTTTATATTTATTTACATTAACAAATTTTCCCTAGTCATGTGAACATTATTATATTTATAATGTACACATTATTATTATTAATATAGAGCAATCCATTATTTTTTATAAACCATCTGCATAATGTTTTAATATGAAAATCAAATGCATGTTACAAATAATACCATCAAATATTATAAAACTGTTGATATTTTAAAAATTGAGAAATCTTTAAAAACAGTTTTTATGTACTGCATAATAAATACATCCAGGTAGACAATACAGTAAAACTATGCAAACCGGCTTATTTTGTGGTTTTCAGTTTTGTTGGTTATGAATGCATTAATAAAACGTTCCTTTTCATTATTTAAAAATATTATAGAAAATACTGAATATTTCATATATACATGCATAAATATATATATATGGTTTATTTAATGAGGTCAGACCTAAATGTTTGTGGTGTATAAATATGCAGTATCTCTAATTTTATTTTATTTATTTATTTAATTGTTTATTTAACATTTTGTTTGATTTAACTATTATTATTATTATTATTATTATTATAATTATTATTATAAATAACATTATTATTGCTATTATTACTATTAATTTTTACTATTATTATTATTATTATTATTATTATTAATATTATTATAAATACTGTTAATATTGTTATTATTACTATTAATTTCACTATTAATATTATTATTAATATTATTGTTATTAAAATTAATACAATTATTATTATTATTATTATTATTATTATTATTGTTATTATTAAATTATTAATAGCAATATTACTATTATTATTATTACTATTATAAAAATAATATTATTATTGTTATTATTACTATTAATTTTACTTTTTAATATTATTATTAATATTATTGTTTTTATAATTAATAAGATTACTATTATTATTATTACTATTATTATTACTACTATCATTATTATTATTGTTATTATTATATATCATAATGGAGCAATCTATTATTTTTAGCAGTGACAATTAACTGAACTAAACTTCAGCTCTGAACACTGGACTGACACAGCTTCAGTTTACTAGAACTTCTGTGTTCTGCTGCTGCCACACAGTCTAGTGTAGAAGAGCTGGAGGAATAAATAAAGATAAGTTGAATTGAATATTTTGTTTTGATATCTACAAACCTGAAGTACAATGACCTTCAGGGAAAGGTCATGACCTCTCATTGACACCCAGTCGTCTGTATTCTCCATTTCCTCCAGTCAGTCTAATGATGAAGATTAAAACTGTCAAATACAAGAAAGAAACAGTCAAACAAACATCCTTCACTCTCGTATAAACCACTGATGAAAAGTTCAGGTCAGAAGCGAGCCATAAATGTTTAATCCTCCACATCTAATTAAACCAAGCATTAGGGAATATGCTGCTAAAAGCCAAGCGATGGTCAATTAGTATCTTTAACAGCATCATTATATTCAGTACGAGAGCTGTATCGGTTTGCTTTAGAGGGGCGTCATGTACAAAATGATGCTAACAGGATCTAATTAGCAGATGCAAATGAGGAAAGCCGGAATATTCGCGGAGAAACAGAAGAGATGCTCGGCGGGAAAGCTGCAACGAGCCAACTCACCAACGGCCCCCACGCTGGGGACCAAATGTGATGGTCCGCTCCTGCTGTTGTTCTTTACATGAGACTGGAGCAGACCATAAATATAGACATGGGGGGTGAAAAGGGAGGGTCAAAAAGGGGCTTGACCTTCTGGCGCACAAATACTCACCCAATTCTCTGTGTAAGTCTGTCTGTCTCACTTTGTCGTCTGTTGGATTCTTTAGGGGGGTTTGGGGCTTTTTAGGGGGTTGGATGACATTTATTCCTGTTTAACAAGTTTCTCAGATCTAATAAATGAAATGCAACTTTTGTAAAGGAGAGACATTTGTTTTATATGCAAATATGACTTGTTAAATAAAAAAATAATAATTATATATATATATATATATATATATATATATATATATATATATATATATATATATATATATATTTACTTATTATTATTATTTATTATTATTTTTATTATTATTATTATTATTAATAGTAATATTATTATTATTAATATTATTATTATTATTATTATCATTATAAGACCCAAAATAAAAGTTTGTTTTAAGATACTGTACGTGTGTGCTGTGTGTGTTTATTATGTATATAAAAAATACACACATGCATGTATATATTAAACATTGTTTTTTAAATAGGTTTTTACATTTAAATATAAATGTAAAATGTACATGTGCGTTCACCCCTCACTAATCTCTCTGTTAAATGCATGTGTTTAATAGTAAGCTCTACAATATTATATGTGTGCATATACATTAGATTAATCAGTACTAAAGACAAATCTGAAGCTTATCTAACAAAATAACTTGCAATAACGCTCCAAACACTAGCACAGCTACATTTATGTGTTATAGAGAAACACGAAGGCAAAACAAGAAGAAAACTCTGAAACATTTAGTTGACATTTTGTAGGCTGTCATTTATTTTTGCAATATTTTGCTTGAATTGAATTGTATTATCTTTCCATTTTTTATTATGTTCTGTGACTAAAATATTATTGTAATAAATATATCTGTTTAATAAATCTGTTTTGATTAAATGCAGCAGAATACACTGCCTATATTCACTGAGAAATGGAGGAACATTTACAAAATGCGCTGTACTCAATTATGCTGAGCACTGTATAACTATAATACAAATTAAATATCAATTTAAATATCTATGTAACGAAGTGTTCTCATGTATGTGAGTTACATAATCAATATATATATAGCACGCACGCACACACACACACACACACACGCACGCGCGCACACACACATATATATGTCAAAACAAATGTTTGTTTTGGATGCAATTAAATGCAATTTTTCTTTTCCCAGGACTAATTTTTCTATTTGTAATAGCTGATTTTGATTATAAAACTATATAATATTGGCCCTTTTAAAGGAATTGTTATGTTGAATTATTGGTAATAATATTGTGGTGTTGGCTTCATTCATAAATGCAATGCAATTACTTAATATTTCATACAGATTTAATGTTTTTTCCTGTATCTATGAACATGGAAACATTTTCCATAGAGTGTACACACACACACACACACACACACACAGGCACGCATGCGCGCACACACACACACATAATGGTGGAGAGAGGAAACTACTGAATCTAGCAAGATAAAAAAGTTACAATAAATATTACCTCCAGTAAAATATTTTCAGCAAATCCTGTAAAAAACAAAAGTTTTTCCTTTCAGTAATTCAGAAAAACAATCAGGTTTTTAAATTCTTGTGAAAGTGTTTTTATCTTGACATTTACAAATTATGTTACTGTTTAAAGACTCTTTGTCTCTCCAAGCCTGCATCTCCAGTATTTGATCCAAAGATTCTGATTATATTCTTGAGTACTTTTATTTGAACACATTTTAATATGCAATTTATTTCTGTGGATTTACAGCTGAATATTTATAGGCAAGTTATTGTACTATGATGGTTTGTTCTGTAGACTACCGAGAAAAATGTAGCTTAAAGGAGCTATATATATATATATGTGTGTATATTTAATTATAATTGTCTTTTTTGAACAAGAAGCTCCTTGTATTTAGTTTTTGTATTATTTTAATCATTTATTTTATTATTGTCATTATTTTAAATATATAGTTTTACATTTTTTTACTTGTGCTTATGCTTAAATGCTTTTTTACTATGCTTAACTTGTTCTTTCAAGTGTAATAAACTTTACAAAAATGAATAAATACAGTGCTCAGCCCATTTTGAAAATGAATTTGTTCCTCCATTTCTCGGTGAAAATAAGCAGTGTATTTTTGAGCATTTTAACTAAACAGATTTATTATACAGATATTCATTACAATAATATTTTTGTCACAGTACATCTTCAGAAGTTGAAAGATTATACATTTAAATTCATGCACAATAAAACACAAACTACAACATTTCAACAAAATTGTATATATTTTTTGTTTCTCTTGATTTTTGCTACTTTTAAAAAAAAGTTATTTATTATTTTTAACATTTCCCAAATATATATTTTTGGGCTTTTTTGAACATTGATTGTAAGTTATTTTGTTAGATTAGCTCCAGATTTGTCTTTTTGAACAGTGAGCCCATTGTATTTAGTTTTTGCACTTTGTGTTAATTTAACCAAATATGGAGTTGATCAGTCTCAAAAAATAATACATTTACAAAATAAAAGTCCGCCATGAACAGCACAATTCACATTTACAAAATCCAATTTGCTAATTCAAAACATGATTCATAAATACAACACAAAATCTGTGTCTTCACAAGTAAAAATCATAAATATTTTCACCAAATCAATGGGATTTGTGCATTTACGAATTGGATTTGTATAATTTTTAATTGTGTTTTAACTGGGTTTTATTAATGTGAATTGTGTTGAAGATGCATGAATTATATTTTGTTTTGTGTTATTTTGTTAATGTGTTATTTTTGAGACTGATCTGGCTCCATAGTTATATTATTGTCATTGTGATATATATATATATATATATATATATATATATATATATATATATATATATATATATATATATATATATGTATGTATGTATGTATGTATGTATGTATGTATATATATAATTTTTATCTATTTATTTAATTTTTAGATTTTTTTATTGTTACTTGATATTTTGTAAGTTCTGTTAAGCATAATAAAAAAGTATTAAGCAAAGAAATATATAAATATAAATAAATAAATAAATAAAGGTCAAAAACTCTAATGGACAGACGGCTGCTTCTCACTCAGGGCTGCTGTTTATGCTAATGAGGGGGATATGGACACTAATGGGCGGGGCTTTCTCCCTCTGATGACACGTACAAAAGGCAGAATATCAATCAAAGTGTTTCATTCATCAAGTCTGATTAGAACAAACACATTTCATTCATCCTTACCATTAGAAGCACACTGCTGACACACTGATTTCTGCATAACAGCTCCCCTTTAACAGAACCATTTAAAACAACTGTAAATAAAATGATTCTTGGACTAAATAAAGTGCTACAAGGGAAGCTTGAGGGTTAAAGAGGATGCATGTCTTGTGTTTAGATCTGCATATTGCGGCGTTTCTGGCAGCGTTCAGCGCTCCGGCCTTCTGCTCAAGCAAAAACACACTGCCAAAACAGTGTCGAGGTCACGGGCTCTCTGCACCCCATCGAGAAGAGTGGCATCCGGACAGAAAGACCCTTTAGACGTGTCAAAAAGAGAGCGCAGGGGAAGCGAGTATTTGAGCAAACTCCCCACTGTCTGCTGCCTTTAACACTGGAGCACATTCAACACTGCTCACACACACACACACACACACACACACTCCTTAAACGGGACACATGATGCGAAAATCACAGTTGTGTGTCAGCAGTGTGTGAGTATCTCCAGCAGACTCTAATGGTCAACATGAATAAAATTGTATTGTTTATAAGCAGACTTGATGAATGAAACACTGTGATTGACATTCTTACTTTGTTTGGGTTACTAGAGGGGAAAGCCCCGCCCACTAGTGCCCATCTCTCCATCTCATTAGCATGTCCAGCAGGCCTGAGTGAGAAGCAGCCGTCTGTCCATTAGCCATTAGAGTGTTTGAGCTGCTGAAGATGATGTCAGTATAGACTAAGAGGATTATAGATGTGGAGTTCTAGATGAACAGAGACAGGAGCGACATAGACTGACAGAATCATGAACACACACCTGACCAGCACTGACAACACACACACTGCTGTTTTACATCTGTCACTATACTGATGCACAGCCGACTGTAGCTCCGCCCTCCTCTGAAAAAGAGCACAATCTCATTTGCATTTAAAGCAACAGTCACCAAAATTAGGATCAAAGCCTTACCGTGCATTCACACGCAATGCTTGACCGAGGGCGTCTCTGTAGTTGGGGCTGATGCGATTGTCATAGCAGCGTCAACCAATGAAATTAGTCCGCAATCGGCTACTGTCTGAGCTAGGGTATTTGCATGAAGCGATCTGATTGGCTGACGCTTCCGTTGGTGCTTGAAAAGTTGAGAATTTCCCAACTTTTGCAGCGAGCAGGGCCAGAGCAAGCTGAACTGCCGCTGTAGTAGGCAAAGGACGATCACTACGCCCTCAACCGGAAAGTGAAAACGAAAGTGACCGAAGAACCATGGGGGGGATGTGGTTGCAGATATAACTGAGGATGCGGGGGGTGAGGGAGGTGTTGCGGATGCCGCCCTAGGTGGCCGCCCAGGTTGCCTCTATGGACACGCCGGCCCTGGCAGCGAGCAACGCCACTAATGCAGTTCAGCAACGCCTCACGTCACCCAGTCAAAATGAATGGGAAGCGTTGACGCTCTGTGTGAATGGGGCCTAAAAGGGTGAGTTTCAGAGAGCTGGAGAACATGATCTGTGTGCTGTTTTGAGTTTAAACTTCACACACACTCATCAGAGTTGCGTTTTACATTTTGTAAAAACAGAAGTAATAATAGATTATCTTTAATAATGCACACTCTCACATCTCTTAAGTGAGTTTAAAATGAGTCCGTAAAAATAACCTAAATGCCAACAGAGTAGACATATAATCTAGTTTTTCTGCTAACACTTTACAGTAACTACACACTATGGATCATCTATTAAGCATTAGCGAATAGAGCAGTGGTTCTCAAACTGTGGTACGTGTACCACTAGTGGTACGCAGGCTTCCTTCAAGTGGTACGCGGAGGAATGATGTATGTCATGTACATGTTACAAACATTTAAAAATTAATAAAAAATTATGTATATAATATGCCATATATGACATAAAGCCCATATTTCTGAGGTAATCTGCCACGTTTTTTAAACTGTGCAGAGTTGTAGCTGCTTTACTGGGCCTACTACGCTACTGTATTTCAATACTGCTCATTTTGGTGGTACTTGGAGAGACCTTTTTTTTTTTGAGGTGGTACTTGATGAAAAAAGTTTGAGAACTACTGAAATAGAGCATTCATTATCAGCTAAACATGAACTCTACATCAATGTTAATAAGCAGTTTATAAATACAGCTAAATGCTGTATTCTTGACTTATAAGCACATTTAAAATGTGCTTAATGATTGCTCTTTCATACTGTGTTACTGATTAACCAGTTAAACTCTGCTGTTATTTTGGGGATTTCCGCCTGGATTTTGCCTGCCCAAATTTAAAAGCTTCATAAAATCCACATGCAGAGGTGTAAATGCAAAGATTTGGTATCATTTAAAAGAAAACCCTTTGTATTTTCATAAAACACTATTAAAGGTGTTTAAAATATCTGTATATGTTGTCTGTGTTATAATAAACACCTAAAAAAAGAGGCGCTTTTTATATATTTTTTATAAACTCAAATTTGAAAGTGTACCTTTTAGGTTGTGTGTGGTCTAGCGTGCTGTAATTAATGTTGATGGTTTCTGCACATGTCTGCAATCATAAGAAAAATGTCTCCACCATAATCTATGCAGAAGTTATTGCATTCCAACTGATGAGAGGTGCTGTACAAGCCACAGGAGAGATCATTGTTTTCATATTTCACTATTCTTTTGTTTGATCAAACATAATTCACTGTGTTTGGACCACATCAGACATATAAAAGGATTACTTATGCACTTCAGCTCAAACACAGAGGAGAATGGCCCTGAAGCGCACAGCATAAGATAAGAGATGACAGCTGTCTGTGCTATCTGGCGCTGCTTATTGATCATAAATGTATTGTTTTCACTTCTGCGCCATGAAGACACGGCGATTCATTCAGCAACTGTTTGATATGTGAATATAATTCAGTAAATGAACGCTAGAACCGTATGAGCACCGGCAAGAGCTTTCATTTGAGCTATAACCTGTACATGTGTCATATATGAACCATATGAAAATGAACCAATGTTCAATACCCAGCTCGGGTCTCCAAAATACTGTGTATTTAAGTGTAAATAACTTTTATACAGTAGAATGAAAACCAAAGTGATGCATATGTGCATAAAATATAGATTCCACACTTTCAAACAAAACCACTTACGGGGGTCTGGTGCAACGCTAGCCCTTTAAATCTTAAAGCGAAAGACGAAGTTTAACTTGTTCATCACTAAATTATTTACAAAGCAGTTGTATTTAAGAGTAGTTGGTTATTTTTTAAGATCATTCAGAATGAGTTAGTAAATGTTTAATAAACTTAACCTTATCAAATTAACCTTTATATATAATATTATTCAGGCATAAACTAATCGTTCATTCGTATGTTAATAGATGCTTTACTAAGTCAACTTCATGTCACTCAAAAGAGAGTAAATCGCTTTTAAATGACTAGGTTCAATATCAAAAAAACAACACATCTTTGCAATCTTATCTAAAAACTAATATTACTGTAATGTTTAAACATTGCTCATTAACAAGAGTTTAATTTAACGGTCACACTTTACAATAAGGTTCATTAGTTATTAATGTTAATGAATGCATTTACTAACAAACAAACAACAAACAATACATTTACTACTGTATTTGTTTATGTTAGTTAACTTTAGTTAATCAAAATTCAGTAGTTCATTGTTAGTTCATGTTAACTCATGTTGCATTAACTAATGTTAACAAGCATGGACTTGGATGTTAATAATGCATTAGTAAATGTTCAATTATGATTAATAAATGCTGTACATGTGTTGTTCATGATTAGTTCATGTTAGTAAATGCATTAACTAATGAACCTTATTGTAAAGTGTTACCAATTTAACAATATATTATGATATAACATTTCAGTGTTATATAGTGATGTTTAAACTGGACAGTAATTTTAATTTAGTTAAGGTTGCAAAGGATTACATTTATAACTGAGCCTTTAATTGTCATTTATTAGAGATTTATAAAGCATAAATAGCCCTCACTTTAGATTAGCTCACAAAACTGGATGAAGTTGATTTAACAAAGCATTTATGAACATACGAATGAACTATTAGTATACACCTGAATAATAAGAATTATAAATGTTAATTTGAATAGTTTATTAATGCTTACGCATCCTGGATAATCTTTAAAATAAGAAACTTCTCTCAAATAACTGGTTTGTTAAAAATGCAATACTTAATTTGGTCATATAAAAACAATCTGAAAGAGCCATCATTAAGCACATATACATGCCATGAACACAGCACTTCTGCGGTTATAAACTGCTATAAACTAATGTCTATTAATGTAGAGTTAATGCTTACCTGAAAACGAGTTCACTATTTGCTGATGCTCAACAAATGATTCACCGTGTGTAGTTATTCTAAAGTGTTACCCTCGTTTCATTTCGACTCATTATTGCTGAAAACAAGACAACATTTTTGCTTGTCAGGAAAATGCTTCTTAATTTAGGAATTGTGAGATTTTTAGACTAGAAACATGACACAAATTACAAGAAAAGCAGTTTGTGCAGTGCAACATTCTTCAAAATATCTCTTCTGTGTGTTTAACTGAAAAAGAAACCCATAAAGCTTTAGAATCACCTGAGGGACGGTACATATTTTTGTGTTTGTGCTTCTATATATAAAGCACGTCACGGGAAAATAATCACGGCTAATACTGCATGCTTCTCTCACTCAGAGTTTGAGTCTTGTTTCTAGACCAAGCATTTTCTAAACAAGCAGAAAATATTGTCTGTTTTCAGAAATAATGAGTCAAAATTAAAAGTTTTTCCTCTAATACAAGCAGAATAATTCAGTTTTTCTTTTATTTATTCATTCATTTTCTTTTCAGCCTAGTCGCTTTATTAATCCGGGGTCGACACAGCAGAATGAACCGTCGTTTTTCCCTTAGACGTAAGATCATTTCAAAGCTTCCACTATTGACAGATTATTTTGTTTGTTTTAAGTAAAAACTTGCGTCATGTCGACTCCTTATTTCTGAAAACAAGACAAAATGTTTAAAACAAGCAAAATAATCAATGGGGTAGAAATATAATCTTGTTTTTTCTTTATTTTGCTTGTTTTTAATTTTTAATTTTGACTCATTATTTCAAAAAAAAAAATACAAATGTTCTTGTCTAGAAAATGCTTCTAAATTTAAGAATTTTGAGATTTTTAGAGTAGAAACAAGACAAAAACTTGACAAAAAAAGCAGTTTGTGCAGCGCAACATTCTTCAAACTATCTGTTATAAAGCTTTAGAACCACCTGAGGGACGGCACATTTCAGAGTTTTGTGTGAACTGGCCCTTTAAAGCGGCATTAAAAAGCTTTCACAGCTGTCGTGTGCACAGATATATAGACACATCACGGGAAAATCATAACTGCTAATACTGTACAGGATCTTCATATTCACTACTTTAAAACAGTCTCTTCATTACTGCGGCTTCTCAGGGCAAGTATGACACGATTAGCTGGAAAACCACCACATTTACAGTGCAGGTAATACAGGAATGACTTCACTCCGCATGCAGACGCATCACTTTTGAGCATCTACACTGCACAAATGCTCTTCTTACTCAGAGTTTGAGTCTTGTTTCTAGTCCAAATAGTTTAAAAAAAATTAAACCAAGAAGCGTTTTCTAAACAAGCAGAAAATATTGTCTGTGTTCAGAAATAATGAGTCAAAATGAAGAGTTTTTCCTTCAAAACAATTAAGCTAAATAATCTAGTTTTACCTTTAGATGTAAGATTATTTCAAAGCTTCCCCAATTGGCAGATTATTTAGCTTGAACTAAAGAAAAACTCGCTTCATATATTGACTCATTCCTTCTGAAAACAAGGCGAAATGTTTAAAACAAGCAAAATAATCCGCCAATGGGGTCAGCAAACTAATCTTACGTCAAAAGGAAAAACAATACTGAAATTAAAAAGAAATCTGATATTTGTTAGACAAATGAGTATGTTTAGATCAGATTAGATTCTACTGTACTGTCATTAGAGATGTACAAGCACAAGGCAATGACATGCAGTTTAGCTCTAAGCAGGAGTGCATGAATACAGGCGTAATTTATAAGTGCAATTATTGAAAACTCTGGGTGATATACATGATATACAAGATGTTCAGGATGCACTCTCTCCTCTCTTGTACGCACTTTGTTAGCAACACTTGTACAGTATATTTTGTTTGTGCAGAAAGCTCTTTTATGTACCTTTTTCTACCCCCACATATCATCACTGAAAACAAGGATTTCTGCAAAACAACTCATAAGGTACATGAATGTAATTGAGTAGTTCAGCTTAATTATTTTGCTTAAATTCAGCCCAAATAAACTGTTTTCAAACACTTACCTTGAAAACACAGAGTAAATCCAATGAATAATCTTTGAATCATTTTCCAGAGACATCAAAAGTCTTCAAATATTTTAGATTTGCTTCTATTTTGTTTCTATTTCCCCATAATTCAGATTCTTCTTCTTATTTTTTAAATATTGTTGTGATTATTGTACGGTCATACACGGTTGAGTAAGCATTTCACTGCATATTATACACTCATAAAATGATTTTACTGCTTGTTCAAACTATTTAAATTCAGCTGATGATTGATAATAAAGCATGTTTGGCATATACTGTCCCCGGAGAGAGCCCTGAGCTCGGAAGATCCTCGAGTCCAGGGCTCCCTCCTGTTTCATCGGGAGAGAGGAGAGTCTGAGCTCAGCTCAGGTCTCGAGAGCTCCCCAGAATTTGTTCGTTTGGCTGCTTGATTATTAGGGATTGCCACGGCGGCATGAACCGCCAACTATACAGCATATGAATATGTGGTGAATGCTTAACACTAAAACACTCACACACTGTGGCAATTTAGTTGATCAGTTCCCCTATAGTGCATGTGTTTGGACTGTGGGGGAAACCGGAGCACCCCAAGGAAACCCACGCCAACACGGAGAGAACATGCAAACTCCACACAGAAACACCAACTAACCCAGCTGAGGCTCAAACTAGCAACCTTCTTGCTAATCACTGAGCCACCATGCCACCTTGCCCAAAATTAATCTATGAAAAAGGGGGAGCAGTAGGGGTGGACTGAGCGATTCTTCAAAGGCGTAGATGACTAGGTAAGGAAATAGTTATTTATTCGGATTCATCTGATTGGTAAATCATGTAATAGCTAACGCAGGACCAGCCGTGGTCAATCATAAGCACATGATCTTCTCGAAATTATTTTATAAATAAACTTCACTTCAAAAACAACACAACTCTTAAAGTCTTCTTTTGAAACAACAGAATTGATTTATGTCACTTAAATGTCTTAAGTTAACTTGATGGATTACACACAGTGTGCTGTGTATGACTCTAACGCCCCATTCACACTCTTCCCATTCACTTTGAATGGGTGACGTCAGGCAATGCCGAACTGCATTGTGGATCCTTCGGCACCGCATCAGAGGCGTTGCTCGCCGCAGAAGTTGGGACTCGCTCAACTTTTCAAGTGCCGATGGATGCATCAGCCAATCAGATCGCTGTATGCAAATACACCGGCTAGACAGTGGCCTATTGCTGACTGAATTTTATTGGCTGAGCTAGTTCCAACTTCTTCAGTGAGCAACGCCTCTGAAGCGGCGCCAGTTTGCAGTTTGGCAACGCCTGACGTCACACATTCAAAGTGAATGTGACTAGTAAAGTTATGCTAACTAATAACTTTAACCTTTTCTGATTTTAATTGTAATGCAATAATGTGCACCTTTTGTGAAGCTCTTTTAAACAATAATTATATTAATTATTTAACATTTTAATTTTCGTTTTTTTCGTTCATTTTCGTTAACTATAATAACTTTGGTGTGAAGCTGCTTTGACACAATCTACTTTGTAAAAGCGCAAGAGAAATAAAGATGAATTGAAAAATAATTCGCCCGCCTGTGACATTACAATTCCTCTTCAAATATTTCCCGGATGATGTTGAACAGATTCAGCAAATGTTCACAGTATTTCCTCTCATATTTCTTCTTCTGGAGAAAGTCTGATTTGTTTTATTTCGGCTAGAATAAAAGCAGTTTTAAAGCCATTTTAAGCTCAATATTATTATCCCCTTCAGCAATGTTAGATTGTCTCCAGAACAAACCACTGTTATACAATGACTTGCCTAATTACCCTAACTTTACCCTAATTACCCTAGTGAAGCCTTTACATGCCACTTTAAGCTGTATAGAAGTGTCTTGAAGAATATCTAGTCTAATATTATTTACTCTCATCATGACAAAGAGGAAATAAATCAGTTATTAGAGATGAGTTATTAACACTGTTATGAATAGAAATGTGTTGGAGAAATCTGCTCTCTGTTCAACAGAAATTGGGGAAAACAAGCACACATGAGGGCTAATAATTCAGGTTTTAACTGTATGTGTGTGTGCACGAGTGAAAGCAGAGTGTTTCCCCTGTAAAGGTGGCAGAAATCCTTGATGACGAGGTGTTGCTGGGGCAGATGCAGATCACACATGCATGTTTCTCATAGCGGTACGTCTGTGGGAGTCCTGAGGGTTTCTCTGAGAGTTTCAGCTTTATGTTAACCCGAGGGAACCGTTAGTAAATCTCAGATCAGTGACGAAGCAAACTCAACACCTCCTACAGCGAAAACAGCAGATTTCCCCTCATCCACTGCACAGTAAACACACCCCGAGCCCACCGGAAACCTCCTCACAGAGAGATGTGCCAATATATGCAAAACAGGTCACACGAAGCGCATGTTTGGATTTCACACACAGAATTATTAGCCCTTGGGGAAATTCTTATTACTTTATATCTATATTTATATATTTATTTTTATTACTCAGTTTCTGTTTAATAGAGAGATTTTTTAAACTCTTTTCTAAATAAACTCATCTCTAATAACTGATTTATTTTCTCTTTGTCATGATGACAGTAAATAATATTAGACTAGATATTCCTCAAGACACTTCTATACAGCTTAAAGTGACATGTAAAGGCTTCACTAGGGTAATTAGGGTAAAGTTAGGGTAATTAGGCAAGTCATTGTATAACAGTGGTTTGTTCTGGAGACAATCCAACACTAATATTGCTGAAGGGGGCTAATATTATTGACCTTAACATGGGTTTATAATTTCTTGAGTGGAATCAATGTGGATGTGCAATCAGATTTTATATTTGATATGAGAGAAAATTAAATATTTAATGAAGGGATTTGTCCAAAACTGGTGGGACGACATGGTGGCTCAGTGGTTAGCACTGTGGGCTCACAGCATGAAGTTCCCTGGTTCAAGTCCTGGCTGGGTCAGTGTGTGTTTCTGTGTGGAGTTTGCATGTTCTCCCCCTGTTGGCGTGGGTTTCCTCTGGGTGCTCCGGTTTCCCCGACAGTCCAAACACATGCACTCTGAGGGAATTGATGAACTAAATTGGCCATAGTGTATGTTTGTGTGTGTGTGTGTGTGTGCGTGTGTGTGTGTGTGTGTGTGTGCGTGTGTGTGTGTGAATGAGTGTGTATGGGTGCTTCACAGTACCTGATTGCAGATAGAAGGGCATCCGCTGTGTAAAACATATGCTGGATAAGTTGGCGGTTCATTCCACTGTGGCGACCCCTGATGACTAAGCAGAAGGAAAATGAATGACTGAATGGCAACCTGTGATCACACACTAAGAAATAACGAAGAATCTCTCCTTTAATCAATATAGAGACATTTAAACAGGTTTAAATGTGATCAAATATTGTTTGACTCCAAACGTATGTAGAAGAGCACTATACACGTGTCAGATTACTGATTTGTATTATCATGTAGGTATTCATTTATTTGAGTTAAGGTTTCTTTTCTCTGTGTTGTAATTTTAATACAAGGGTTATTGCAAGAGTTATTAAGAAAAAAAACAAGACCTTGATTAAATACAAAATGATTAGCTAAAACATGGAACAAAAATCTAAATTAAAATAAACAAATAAAATATAAACAAAATAAGTTTATAAATGTGTAGACCTGCCTGCACACCAGCCGGTGCCCTCTCTCCCACCTTCAGCTTCACCACGATGGTCGTCCAGCGTTCTTAACCTCTGGCTGCCTAGACTGCAGCTCTGCACAAGACGTTTGGCTTGAGGAGAAATGATCGTGCCCAACTGACCCTGGTGTCTCTCAATGCTTTTTTTTTTTTGCTTCACTTAGGCCAATTGGTGAAGTTTCCTCCACTGTCGCCACTGGCTTGCATAGTTCAAGTCTTCTGGAGCTGCGCATGGACGGATTTGCTCTTTAGTGTTTGGACTCTCAGCAGTGAATATGAAACCACACTGAACTGAGCTAAACTGAACTGAACTTCAGCTCTGAAAACTGAACTGACACAGCTTCACTTCACTATGATCTTCTATGTGAAGCAAGGTTATAATAGTTTTAGGATTTGTCATTAGTTTCTATTTCGTTTTGAGTTTTTGTTTTTAAATTCAGTCAGTTTTGATTAGTTTTAGTGGCAGATTTACTCGTGTTTATTAGTTTCTATATTTTTAATTATTTAGCTTTAGTTTAGTGTTTATTAGTTTCAGTATTAGTTTCAGGGTATTTTTTGGAAATGAGGATATTTGTTAGGTGCAAGATTCAAAATCAACAGAATAAATATTGTATAATAAAAACTCAACCATACATATTTTGTATTCAGAGGACACATGAACACCATCATCTACCACAACCATCTACCCATCCTCAAACTCAAATACAACAACAGCCTTCAGTACAATATGTGTGCAAGATTAGACACACAGTAGTGATGGGAAGTTCAGATCTTTAACGCGGATGTGAGGACTCATCATTATGTAGTCAGCAATAATCATTTCAGTCAGTTAAAACATCACCATGATCTGAAAAATGTCTTACATTGAAGTTCTGTAACTCAACTGAATCGTGATTCACTTACTTAAATTCCATTATGATTTTCTGTTATTTAATAAACTTATGTTTTTCACCAGATCCCCTCATTTAAGTCCTCGGTTTACCCGCACTGCAGTTGATCAAGTTCAGTTCAGTCACAGCAGGCTGTCATGTGCTGTTTGTGTTTGGTTCACTGAATCACGCATGCGCTGTATGATCGGTTCATCTCTTCTCAAATCTGATCTCAGTGTAGCGTTACTGTTCTGATAACTGAATGAGAGTATATATTGGATTATTTAGAGTCAGAGGGGGTATTAGGCTTGTTATAAAGTAAGTAGTTTGTGGATTAGTGCTTACTGGAGATGCAAATCGTTTCAAATGATTCAGTTCAATTTGGTGAACTAGTTCAGCCGGTTCACTTAAAAGATCCGGTTAAAAGATTCGTTCGTGATACAGAAATAACCCATTATTGGGCACAAATGTGTTAAAGTAATAGTTGGAAGTGGCAGTAATGTTGTCACCGTGCTGCATTCGCTGTTTTTGTCGCGGGAGCAACAGCGAGGATGACTGGAGGAGAACCGGCTCGATCTGGCCAATGGCAGCAGGATTAGAGACTCTGAGGTGTCGTACGGGTCATCATGACAAAGAGAAAATAAATCAGTTATTAGAGATGAGTTATTAACACTTATTTATTATTGAGTTATTATGATTAGAAATGTGCTGATTTCTGTTAAATATCACAGAAACTATTTGATAAAAGAATTTTAATTTTACAGGAGGGTGAATAATTTTGACATTTATTTAAAAAATGTCCATTTATAATCTGTTTTTCTCAACTGTTGGAAGTACAATATATAAAAATATGAATATATAGAGTATGTTTATACATATTTATGAACGTACATGAATATGAACACAAACAATGATATAGAATTTATTAGAAGACATACATCAATGTAATTCCAATGGTTAAAAAAATAAATATATATATATAGTACATATATATATTTTTAACCATGTGTGTGTGAGTGTCAATGGTAATTGTTTCCAATATTTTGATAATTAATATATAGATTAGGCACACACACACACGTACACACACGCAGGCACACATTCACACACCCACACAGATACACATACAGATGCACACACACTTAGATACACGTACGCAGATACATATACAGACACAAACACAAACACACACACACACACACCTCTGCTGAATGCCCGGAGAAGTCAAACATTTATGAGAATCTACATAAAGAAGGCAAAAACCTCAAAGATGTGTAAGACTGAGGTTTGACATTGGATGGCAGGTGCTCTCTCTCTCACACACACACACACACACACACACACACACACACATACATACAGCTGTGTAATGAAAGTGTGAGAGCATTGAGAGGAAACACACCACAGACGCTGGTCAACACCTGAGAAACACACTGCTGTATGTCTGACTGCTGCAGGTGAGGAGACATGATCATCACACACACACACACACACACACACACACACACACACACACACACACACACACACACACACACACACACACACACACACACACACACACAGTTCATAAAATACACATATGCTCTGCCCAAAACACACACACTGTACTCAAACATACCAAGACACACAAATACATAAACATAAATGTTGAGTCCACCCCATTATAAAGATGAATATATTCCTCCATTTCTCAGTGAATATGCAGTGTATTCTGCTGCATTTAAACAAAAGAGATTTATTAAGCAGACATATTTATTACAATAATATTTTAGTCACAGAACATATTTAGAAAATGAAAGACAATACAATTAAGCTCAAGCAAGATATTACAAATAAATAACAATATACTAAATTTCAACTAAATGTTTTCATTATTTTGCTTCTCTTGATTTTTCCTCTTTTTTAAATTTGTATTTAATATTTTTCTCTAACATATAAATGTGGCTGTACTAATGTTTGGAGCGATATCGTAAGATGCTTTGTTAGATGAGCTCCAGATTTGGCTTCAGTACAGACTAATCTAATGTATTTGCACAAATATAACATTGTAGATCTTCCTATTAAACATATAAACTCAACAGAGACATTTTTGCTGAGCATATATATACATATATATATATATATATATATATATATATATATATATATATATATATATATATATATATATATATATATATATATATATATATGTATACAGAAGAAAGTCAAAATTATTTTTCTTCCCCAATTTCTGTTTATCAAAGAGCAGATGTCTTCAACACATTTCTGCACATAATAGTGTTAATAACTCATCTCTAATAACTGATTTATTTTCTCTTTGTCATGATGACAGTAAATAATATTAGACTAGATATTCTTCAAGACACTTCTATACAGCTTACAGTGACATGTAAAGGCTTCACTAGGGTAATTAGGGTAACTAGGCAGGTTAGGGTAATTAGGCAAGGTATTGTATAACGATGGTTTGTTCTGTTGACTATCGAGAAAAAATATATAGCTTAAAGGGGCTAATAATATTGACCTTAAAATGTTTTTTAACTGCTTTTATTCTAGCCGAAATAAAACAAATAAGACTTTCTCCAGAAGTACAAATATTATCAGACACACTGTGAACATTTCCTGAATCTGTTCAACATCATTTGGGAAATATTGGAAAGAAATAATGTCACAGGGGGATTATATATATATACAGTTGAAGTCAGAATTATTCGCCCCCTTCAATTTTTTTTTCTTCTTTTTAAAATATTTTTCAAATGATGTTTAACAGAGCAAGAACTCTTTCACGGTGTGTCTGATAATATTTGTTCTTCTGGAGAAAGTCTTATTTGTTTTATTCTGGCTAGAATAAAAACTGTTTTTAATTGTTTAAACAGCATTTTAAGGTCAATATTATTAGCCCCTTTAAGCTATATATTTTCTCGATGACTTACAGAACAAACCATCATTATACATTATCTTGTCTAATTACCCTAACCTGCCTATAGTTACCCTAATTAACCTAGTGAAGCCTTTAAAAGTCACTTTAAGCTGTATAGAAGTGTCTTGAAGTCTGATATTATTTACTGTCATCATGACAAAGAGAAAATAAATTAGTTATTAGACACGAGTTATTAACACTATTATGTGCAGAAATGTGTTGGAAAAATCTGCTCTCCGTTACACAGAAATTGGGGGAAAAATAAACAAGCGGTCTAATAATTCAGGGGGCTAATAATTCTGACCTCAACTGTATGTATATATATATATATATATATATATATATATATATATATATATATATATATATATATATATATATATATATATATATATATAGTGTTCAGCATAAATGAGTTGACCACTCACAGATCTCTCTTTTACATTCATATTCTCTCCAGGATGCTTTACAGTAATATATTAGTGCAGATATACAGTAGATTAACCAGTACTGAAGACAAAACTGATCAACTCATCAAATACTGAAGATCACAGTCCAAAAATGACCACACACAAATTAATATGTTACAAAGGGGATCCCAGCCAATATAAAACCTGTCCTTGTAGGAAAATCTTAAATGAAACTGTAATAAACAGGAAAAATCAAGAGAAAAATAAAAAGATTTAGTTAAAAGTTTGCAGTTTGTTTTAATAACTGGATTCATCTTTTTATTCCTATATTCTGTAACCATTTTAATGTTAGATCTGCTCCGTTTAAATGCACTGAAACAGATATTCACTGAGAAATGGAGAACAACACTGATGATTTTCAGACGTGCGTGAACTCATATACGCTGAGCACTGTCTGTAACTCTATATTGTGTAAATGAGTGCAGTGAACTGGTTGATATTAAAGTGTTATGGATGTGTCAGTAGTTTCTGTCACATGTGAGTCGGTGTTTTTAATGTGCTGTTTCCAGTGTGCTCGTGTGTGTGTGTGTGAGGAGGCGTCACACCGCAGCACTCGTCAATGAAAACAGCAGCGGCACGCACACACACGCACGCACGCAAACACGCACGCACACACAGATATTAAGCAGCAGGACTGAAAGCCTCCTCTGCACACCACAGCTTCTGTGCTGCATCTTTAGAACAATCTTTACACGAATGTCCTACGTTTATTGTTTTATATTAATGTATTGTTTGTGTGTTCAGAGCATACAGCTGAAGTCTGAAATATTCGCCAACAAAGCAGCATGATGTCAAATCTAGCAGGATATTATTGATTCAATAAACTACACAGCATCCTGATAGTCGCAGATTTAATTCAGGCAAACTTTAGCACAAAACCATACATTATATAACATTTATTACCTAGCAAAATAGCATTTAAGACCTTTTAAAAGCCTTAAATTTCTCTACATTAATTCATCAAGTTTTAATACTTTTAAAGGCACCGCGGACTCCCTGGTGTTTGCAGCTGTGTTTGTTTGCGTGTATTTAAGTTTGGTCAAGCAGGTTTGTTTGATGTTAGTTGAGATGATTCGAAAATTAAACAAATTTAAAGCAACAAGAATTTTTATAATAGTTTTAATAACTCATGTCTAATCACTGATTTCTTTTCTCTTTGCCATGATGACAGCACATAATATTAGATATTCTTCAAGACACTAGTATTCAGCTTAAGGTGACATTTAAAGGCTTCATTACACTGTAAAAAGTGATTAGTTATTTAAAGCAAGTAAACCACAATTGCATTACAAAAATAATGTAAGTAAACAGTGTAACTGGAACTGTTAAGCTGACTTAAACTTGTATAACTATTCTGAATGTACTCACTATTTTAAAGTCAACTAATTCTTTATTAGCATGTCTCTTTAAAATAATTACTTAATTATAATTGTAACAATATTACATATTTGGTGCTTCATTAAGTCTATGAAATCTCCAATTATAGCTTGTATTGAATTTAGAAGACACACTGGAGTTTGGAAGAGCAGATTTATTTTATTAACTGTCATTTATATACAGAAAACCTTATATATATATATATATATATATATATATATATATATATATATATATATATATATATATATATATATATATATATATATATATATATATATATATATGTGTGTGTGTGTGTGTGTGTGTGTGTGTGTGTGTGTGTGTGTGTGTGTGTAATAAATGTGTTTTGGAAACAGTGATTAGTTTACTTTTATTTTGAAAAAGTTAATACAATGTGCATAATAATAAAAATTAAGTCACTTTAAGAGTCCCAAGTTACACTGGATTTACTTACATTATTTATGTAACGTCAACATGTTGCTTTTAAGGCAGTTGGTTTACTCGCTTTAAATGACTAATCACTTTTTACACTGAAAAAACATTCATTGCATTTACTAAATAGTATTTATTGTAACTGGTTGCAAACAATTTATATGAGCTGAGTTTAAACAAACAAATTAATTTGAGGTTAATTAAGGTGGTTAATATATTTGATTTGTTTGTTTCTACTCAGCCCATATAAATTGTTTTCAACCAGTTACATTAAAAACAACTAAGTAAATGCAATGAATGATTTGTTTTAGAGGTTAATTAGGGAGTCATTGTGTAATGATGATTTGTTCTGTAAACAATGGAAATATATATATATATTTAGGGGGCCAATAATATTTACCACAGATGTTTTTATTATACGTCATTTTTTTTAAATCCAGACAAATACAATAGAAAATACTGCGTTAAATACTCTGTTAAAGATCACTAAGGAAATAATAATTTAAATTTCAGAAATCTTCCTTCAGCTCAGTCCCTTATTTATCAGGGGTCGCCACAGTGGAATGAACCGCCAACTATTCCAGTATATATTTTACACAGCAGATGATCTTCCAGCTGCAACCCAGTACTGGGGAACACCCATACCCACTCATTCACACACACACACACACACACACACACACACACACACACCACGGCCAATTTAGTTGATCAATTCCCCTATAGCGCATGTGTTTGAACTGTGGGGGAAACTGGAGCACCTGGAGGAAACCCACGCCACACGGGGAGAACATGCAAACTCCACACAGAAACACCAACTGACCCAGCTGGCACTCGAACCAGCGACCTTCCTGCTGTGAGGCCACTGAGCTAAATATATGACTAATATAAATAAATGAGTAAATAAGGCACACCAAAACACACCTCAGCTGAGCAGTAATTGTCTAATAATCCACCATCCCAGAGTGCGTAATTCTGCTTATACTATGGTTCTCACACCTATTGAGGTGTCGTATCTGAGAGTGTACTAGTCAGGTGTGTGTCTTCCTCAAACTGCTCCTGTGTGTAAAACTAGTGCCCTTCTGTTTGTATCACACATCTCCTCCTCCTACTTCTGTTGTGTTCTGATGTGATTTCTGACTGTTATAGCTGTGAAATAACTTTAATCATTCAGCAGAGAGATATGGAGCTGTAATGCGCTCTAAACCTGCCGGAACTATTTTAGCTGTGCCTTTATCTGACAATAACCAAACATCTTATTGTGACCAGCAGCCAATCAGAATCAAGCATTCAGTAGACCTGTAGTATAATGTTAGTGTAGTGATATGAAGCAGTAATGCACTCTAAACCTGCCGGGACTACTTTAGCTGTGCCTTTATCTGACAATAACCAAACACTTTAGAGTGCTCATCAGCCAATCAGAAGCAAGCATTCAGTAGACCTGTAGTATAATGTTAGTGTAGTGATATGGAGCTGTAATGCGCTCTAAACCTGCCGGAACTACTTTAGCTGTGCCTTTATCTGACAATAACCAAACACTTTAGAGTGCTCATCAGCCAATCAGAAGCAAGCATTCAGTAGACCTGTAGTATAATGTTAGTGTAGTGATATGGAGCTGTAATGCGCTCTAAACCTGCCGGAACTACTTTAGCTGTGCCTTTATCTGACAATAACCAAACACTTTAGAGTCCTCATCAGCCAATCAGAAGCAAGCATTCAGTAGACCTGTAGTATAATGTTAGTGTAGTGATATGGAGCTGTAATGCGCTCTAAACCTGCCGGAACTACTTTAGCTGTGCCTTTATCTGGCAATAACCAAACACCTTATAGTGAACATCAGCCCATCAGAATCAAGCATTCAGCAGACCTGTAGTATAATGTAAGTGTAGTGATATGAAGCAGTAATGCGCTCTAAACCTGCCGGGACTACTTTAGCTGTGCCTTTATCTGACAATAACCAAACATCTGAGAGTGACCAGCAGCCAATCAGAATCAAGCATTCAGTAGACCTGTAGTATAATGTTAGTGTAGTGATATGAAGCAGTAATGCGCTCTAAACCTGCCGGGACTACTTTAGCTGTGCCTTTATCTGACAATAACCAAACACTTTAGAGTGCTCATCAGCCAATCAGAATCAAGCATTCAGTAGACCTGTAGTATAATGTTAGTGTAGTGATATGAAGCAGTAATTCGCTCTAAACCTGCCGGGACTACTTTAGCTGTGCCTTTATCTGACAATAACCAAACATCTGAGAGTGACCAGCAGCCAATCAGAATCAAGCATTCAGTAGACCTGTAGTATAATGTTAGTGTAGTGATATGAAGCAGTAATGCGCTCTAAACCTGCCGGGACTACTTTAGCTGTGCCTTTATCTGACAATAACCAAACACTTTAGAGTGCTCATCAGCCAATCAGAATCAAGCATTCAGTAGACCTGTAGTATAATGTTAGTGTAGTGATATGAAGCAGTAATGCGCTCTAAACCTGCCGGAACTACTTTAGCTGTGCCTTTATCTGACAATAACCAAACACTTTAGAGTCCTCATCAGCCAATCAGAAGCAAGCATTCAGTAGACCTGTAGTATAATGTTAGTGTAGTGATATGGAGCTGTAATGCGCTCTAAACCTGCCGGAACTACTTTAGCTGTGCCTTTATCTGGCAATAACCAAACACCTGAGAGTGACCATCAGCCAGTCAGAATCAAGCATTCAGCAGACCCGTAGTATAAGCTTGTTTAAGCATTACAGGTTTTTGAATATGAACTAGAGCGTCACACTCCAGTGTGGCTGTCAACCGCGCCAAACCAGAACTAAATCAGTAACTAGGTGTAAAACACATTGTGAAATAAGAAAGGAAACTGCAGATGCAGTAATGATCATTTCTGTAGTGAAAGTGTATAGTTCAGTTCTGTGCAGCTCTCATGTGTTTAATGCAAGAGTGCTTTAACTGTTTATGTTGATATGAACAAATACTATAGTAATTCATAGTTTATACTGTTGTGTTTTTATAATAAAGTGCATCATACTGTATATATTATAGTATCTACAGCTCTCTGTTAATTGCTCCAGCATAAGAATTGACAAACAATAATGAATACTGTACTATACTTTAGTTTTTACTATAGTAAACAGTGCTGTATTGCACTATAATATACCCTAGAGTTGTAGAAAACTACAGTATTGCCTCATTTGTTTATATTAATGTAGCTGTGTTACCATAGAAACTGTAGAATGACCACAACATATCAATTAATATAATTGTGTTACCATAGCAACTGTAGAATCACCACAACAGATCAATTACTATAGTTGTTACCATAGTAACTGTAGAATCACCACAACAGATCAATTACTATAGTTGTTACCATAGTAACTGTAGAATCACCACAACAGATCAATTACTATAGTTGTTACCATAGTAACTGTAGAATCACCACAACAGATCAATTACTATAGTTGTTACCATAGTAACTGTAGAATCACCACAACAGATCAATTACTATAGTTGTTGTTACCATAGCAACTGTAGAATCACCACAACAGATCAATTACTATAGTTGTTACCATAGTAACTGTAGAATCACCACAACAGATTAACTACTATAGTTGTTGTTACCAAAGCAACTGTAGAATCACCACAACAGATCAAATAATATAATTGTGTTACTATAGCAACTGTAGAATCACCACAACAGATCAATTCAAGTCCTTTACATTAATCTGGTTCAAAATAACTGCAGTATTTTGTGTTCACGTGTGTTTTTCCTCTGGCGAGATGATGTACCGTGACAGTACGGCTCTGGGCACACTGTCACTATCTGTGCTGCGTTTTCACAATCAAATACATTAAACAGCCTTCCTTTAACACCTATTGTTAGACTTAACCGGGGTATATTTTGAGGTGAAAGCCTTATTTTGCCTTATAATGATGATTTATTCAGTAGACAATCAAAAGTTTATATTTCTAAAGGAGGTTAATAATATTAACCACAGCAGTTTTTACTATATCCTGTTTTTTTTTAAATCCAGACCAACAAAAAGACAAATATAACAGGAAATACTGTGAAAATATTGTTATGTTTTGTTAAAGATCACTAAGGAAATACATTAAAAATAATTTACATTTCATTCATTTCACTTCAGCTTAGTCTCTTTATTTATAAGGGGTCGCAACAGCGAAATGAACGGCCAACTATTCCAGCGTATGTTTAGCGCAGCTGAGGCTGTTCCAGCTGTAACTTAGTACTGGAAAACACCCATACACACACATTCATACTACGGTCAATTTAGTTCATCAATCCCCCTATAGCAAATGTGTTTGGACTGTGGGGGAAACCGGAGCACCCGGAGGAAACCTATTTTACATGCGTCTTATATATAAGGATTCCGAATTAAAACAAATTATACACGAAGTGCAGAGATATAGCACAGATGATAAACTTCTTACTGCTACAGACAATAACACAAATGTAGTAGAATTTAGAAACTAATGAATTCAGACGGTAAAAGCTTAATAGTACTGATGATTAATAAATATATACATCAACCATTTTTGTCATGACAGAGAGATTAGTCAATATAAACTTTACAAAAAAAAAAAACAAAAAAAAAAAAAAAAATATATATATATATATATATATATATATATATATATATATATATATATATATATATATATATATATATATATATACATACATACATACATACACACATACATACAGTTGAAGTCAGAATTATTCGCCCCCTAAAAAAATTTTTTTTTTCTTTTTTTTAAATTTCCCAGATGATGTTGAACAGATTCAGGAAATGTTCACAGTATGTCTGATAATATTTGTTCTTCTGGAGAAAGTCTTATTTGTTTGATTTCGGCTAGTTTACAAGCAGTTTTTAATTATTTTAAAACCATTTTAAGGTGAATATTATTAGCCCCTTTAAGCTATATTTTTTTCGATTGTCTCCAGAACAAACCTGCCTATAATTACCCTAGTGAAGCCTTTAAATGTCACTTTAAGCTTTATAGAAGTGTCTTGAAGAATATCTAGTCTAATATTATTTACTGTCATTATGACAAAGAGGAAATAAATCAGTTATTAGAGATGAGTTATTAACTATTATGATTAGAAATGTGTTGAAGATAATCTGCTCACCGTTAAACAGAAAATGGGGGAAAAATTAAACAGGGGACTAATAATTCTGTCTTCACCTGTATATATACACATATAGACATGTTCAACTCAAAAAAAAGAATTTACTTTTTATTACTTGCCACAGCAACTTTTTGCCTATATAATATAATATAATATAATATAATATAATATAATATAATATAATATAATATAATATAATATAATATAATATAATATAATATAATATAATATAATGTAATACTGTATTCTCTTCACAGAGTATAATATATCTAGACATACATTTTAGAATAAAGGATGTTTTATTTGCAGAATAAAATCAGGAGGCACATTAAAAAAAAATTCTGGGAGGTTTTAATGTTGTGTTTGTTTATATTTGACCCAGTATTGGGTAAAAAAACAGTATTTCTAGAGTGCATATAAACCATTTTAAGGCACGTAAACAATAACAATGGTCTTAAACTATTGTCTGTGTTACATTTTAAACTTTCATAGCTTCTAAGAAACCCAAAAGGTCTTCATATTGGGAAATAATGTTATGGCAGCTGTTTAACTTTACGTTATGCTTGAATTGACTCTCGTCACTGTTATGAAATGGTTTGACTACAAGGAAATGTTCATGGGCCTCTGACATCAGCACATTGAAATGGTCTGTATGACCCTCCATGGAGCTCAAGTCACTGAGGGTCTTTTTTTATTTTCAGTACTAGTCGTGTTCATTTCTCTAGCGCTTTTACAATGTAGATTGTGTCAGAGCAGCTGAACATGGAAGTTGCAGTAAATTGAGATTGAAACTGTGTCAGTGCAGTTTTGAAATTGAGATTTATGCTGAATAACTAATCTTTTTAATGCTTTATATGATCATATTTGGCTGAGACACAACTATTGAAAATAAAGAATCTGAGGATTCACATGTTTAAAAATGCTGGGTATTCATAACCCAAAACTAGGTGTCATAACTCAATAGGTAAAATAACAACATTTTTAGAGTGCAAACAAAATAAATCCAAATATTGAGAAACCAAATACCTCATCTTTAAAGTCTGAATTAAGTAATGCATGCATAACTAATCCAAAAGATTTGATTTAAAAGGAAATTTACAAACTGTTTTCACAGAAGATGATCTATACCTGGTTATATTAACCCAATGCTGGCTCAAATATGACCATTGTGTTTAAAAGGCCATTATTAAATGACATTACAGCACATTATTTTTTCTACGCCGGGTTGTATTAACCCAATGCTGGGTCAAATGTTCAACGAACCCAACATTTGTTTTTAAACTAAATGAATTGTTAAAATGAATACATTTATGTAGGAAAAATATGGCTTGATGAAATTTAATCCAACATGTGTTAAAACAACCTGCCATTCTGCTAAGTGTATTAATTTTGGGCTTTAATTTGTTTTTAATTTTGACTCACATGCATTTTGTCTAGCTCCACAAATAAACCCGCATTGTTTTGTGCACATTTGATTGTAACGCGCTGACAAATGAGAATGAGCGGCTGTAAGCGTCAGTAGGAGGCGCTGTGGAGCGAATCAATAAATGCAGCAGCAGCAGCACAGGTGCCTCAGTCAGTCAGAGAGTCAGTGAGTCGTTCAGTCAGCGGTCAGCGAGTCAATGATTCAATGAGATTCAGTGAGTCAGTAAGCCTCACCCCCATTCAGTGACCCTGATGCTCCTCCATCCTCCTCTGCTTTTTCATCTTCTCAGTGTGAACAAAAGAGCTTTCCCTTCTCAGTCTGTGGAGGACATGAAGAAGATTCCGGTGAGTTCATTCATTTAATGACTCGCGATTCATTTTACTTCTCGTCTATACACAAATAAAAACGCCGTGTTTTACCCTGTAATCATCTCTTTAATGTGCATGAAGTAAACTCGTGAGATACTAGATTGTTTCTGCAGTGAGCTTCAGTGTATGTTTTACGTTTAGTTTAATTAAAAAAAAAACACGGTACAGTAAATATATTCAGTAAAGTGGTGTGTGCGCAGATTTATAGCTGCTGTTTATTATTTAATCTGTTCTTGATTTTTTAGAAAAGCATCTGAACATTTAAAGAAAGGATCGCACTTTTACTGTCACTCATTTAATTTTTAGAAAAGAAATTAATACAAATATTGAAGAAATATCAAATTGGTTTAAACATTTCGGTTGGATTTGTCTCAGTGAATGTGGATTAAATGAACTTCTGTTGTCCGTATATTGCTAAATTAGTGTAGCCTATGCATCTACAAATTATTATTTGAAAGAACTTTTTAATGCCTATAATTTATAGATATTAAAAAGTTTAAAGGGAAGAGTTCACCTCTGAAGATGAATAAGTGATTGGTGTTTTATAAATTGCTAAAATAATTTAAAAGTAGTCTAGTAGAGCTGATGCCAAAACACTAAACATTAGGTTCACGTCGCGCTGATTAAATAACAATTGATAGATGTTAAATTAACAAAGAGAAATTATTTTAGATTTTAAAATGCGCTATGGAGAAATATTTATTTCAAATACAATTATTTGATTATATATTTAGTATTTGTTCTTTATATTAAATAAAACAGCGGACAAATAAAATAAAGAATTGTCTAATATAAATATAAACACCGCATATTTCATTAAAATGTAAAACCGTTCATTTATAAATGTAGGCTAATTAAATGTTATAAATGCATATGCAAGATCAAAATAAAGAGTTGGAAAGAACATGAAAATAAAATCAGGTTATATTTCCAAAACGAAAAGCGTATTTAGATTTAGTTAATAGGTAATATGTATGCGAAAACATCTTCCAGTTAAACACTTGTATTCCTTTTTTTAGATATTCGGTACAGACAATTACCTTATTTTCTTTTACATCAACAAAAGCTAAATGACTTTGTTCTTCATGACTGAAACTGAATCTTCACACTTCACACAAAGAGTAGCACGTGTTGTAATGAAAGCTTGAAGATCATATCTCAGGTTATCGTATAATCAATCAATAAATGATCTGATTTGTTTCTATAGCGCAGTTCAGGGGTTGCACCCGGATAAACGCGCACAAAGAAGAAATGCAGAATTAAATAATTCAATGTGTTTTTGACATGTGTGGAATTAAATAAAAATCTGATGTGTTTTTGACATGGTTGTGTGTTAGTCAGTGATGCCGAGGCGCTTTGCACACTGACCGAGACCGAGTATCAGGCGTCGGGCTCGGTGTCCGTGATCAGCATGCCCGGAGAAGGATCCAGTTCTGGCTCCGCGCTCTCTTCTCACCCGGAGGCGGAGGAGGAGAAAGTTTCTCCGGTAGTTTGTGGTGATGATCTGTCCAGCCGGTATCTCCTGGACGGGCTGAGCTCCAGCCGCTACTTCATGCAGACGCAGGACTCCCCCAGCCCGTGCTCCCTCTTCCCGTACAGCGGGCAGACCGGAGCCGTGTACGCCGGGTCGGATGGGTCCCGGTACTCGGCTTCGCTCCACTACGGCTCCGTGCTTCCCTCCGCCGGCTTCTGCCAGTCTCTGTGCGCCGGCCGCGGAGACTTCAGCCCGGGCTATCATCAGTTCGGTCACGCTGCGGGGAACGGCTACAGCCCATACCAGGGCTCTGGCTCCGGCGCCGTAGCGCTGCCCAGTGCGGCTCTGCGGGCGCAGGTGTATCTCTGCAACCGGCCGCTGTGGCTCAAGTTCCACCGGCACCAAACCGAGATGATCATCACCAAGCAGGGCAGGTGAGAAGACACGGCGGTTACCTGTGTTTTTAGACGACAGGTGCATTGGAAACATGGTTAAACATTGATAAATACAACTAGGCGATATATACACTAAAAATTTGAACTTGTTTAATTTTTTTTAATCAAATTTAAAATATATTATTTTAACCCAACAGGCAAGTTTGACATTTGACTTGGTCAAACCGTGCACCAACCCAACCGTAATTTAAATGCAACTAAAAATTAGGCAAACTCAACCATTTGGTTGGACCATATTCAACCCAATATTGTGTTAAAACAACCCAGATTTTTTTTTAAATCCATGTATACAAATACATAGACATATGGGATATGTATTTTGGTGATGTGAAGTGCTCCTTTTACCCTTTTTATTTATTGTAAATAGTATTTTTAACATGGTATACTTTTTTTGCATTACTTATCCACTAAAAACGCTGTTGTTTTAATTGAACGCTGGGTCAAATATATGCAAATTTAGAATATACAAATCTACATCTAAATCTAAATATAAAATATAAATATATACAAATTTAGAGTTTTTTTTTAAATCAAACTGTTGGGTCTGTCCACATTTTACCCAGCGTTGGGTTAAAACAACATCATTTTAGAGTGTATGTGTAATGCAAAAATGTGCAATGCAAAAAATACATAGCATACACTTTAAAAATGTCTGGTTTGTTTGAACCCAATGTTTGGTCAAACGTGTACAAATCTAGCACTGGGTTATTTTTTTCTAAATCTAAAATAAATCCAAATATTTAATTTTGACCCAATTGTTGGATTTGTCCATATTTGATCCAATGTTGTGTTAATATAATTTTGAGTTAATACAATTTTTTATATATATGTTTAATAGTGCATAATTATTATAAAACATTTCTCAGAATTAATTAGCCACAATCGTGTGCTTGAGCTTGGCTAATGAAATAAATCAGTCTTTTATTCCAATTGGTTCAATAGCCTCAATCGCAGTTGAGCGGAATTAAAATATTGCTAGTAAAGCATCGGATTAAATGAAATTTAAGATTGCCATTTATTTTCTCAATTATTCTTTATTCTGTCGAACACAAAGGAAGATATTCTGAAGAATGTTGGATTTAAAACAGGCATTGACGTCCGTATGTATTTTGCTCCTTTAGGGATGTTAATTTTTCCAGCATTCTTCAGAATATCTTGTTTTGTCTTTAACAGATGAAAGATCCTCCTAGAAGTTTACAAACACTTGAGTGTCAGTAAACGATGAGGATTTTTCATTTATCGGTCAGCTGTGCTTTTAATGAAATAAAATGCGAAAGCAGAAAAAAGTTACCAAACAATTGTGTTATGCAATTTGTTTGCATAAATTATTATTAATATCTCGCATTAATTGTAGTTTAGATGTGTTTTTATGTAATTCTAATAACATTTTAGATGGTATAGGCAAGCCTATATAAAATAATATTAGAAAATATATTTTTTTAAATTAAGATTTACTCAGAAACAAATGTACAAAATCTGCCACCGGGGTGGCACCTTTATAAAAGGTAATTTTTTTGTCCTGTTCAGATGGAAATAAGTACCTTTAATGGTAACATTTGTACCTTTAATGTACTGTAATGTATTTACTTTTTAGATAGGCTATTAATATTGCCTGTCAGTAGCCAAAATGTCCCCTTTGAAAAGTACAGATATTCTGTACCTGTATTTCTGAGAGTGCACCTTGAAAACGCACCTCTTATAGGCTCAAGCAACGCAATAATAAGCAATAATGTTTAAATCTCTCCTATGATGGTGTTGTTGTTGTGTTTAGGCGCATGTTCCCGTTCCTCAGCTTCAACATGACGGGTTTGAGTCTGTCTGCACACTATAATGTGTTCGTGGAGATTGTTCTGGCAGACCCGAACCACTGGAGGTTTCAGGGCGGGAAATGGGTGACCTGCGGGAAAGCCGACAACAACATGCAGGGTATAAATAGGCCATTGATATTATTATTAATATGATGGTGATGATGATGCCATATTCAGTGACGTCACTGTGCTCTGCTCTGCGTTTACAGGAAATAAGATTTACATGCACCCGGAATCCCCAAACACGGGCGCGCACTGGATGAGGCAGGAGATATCTTTCGGCAAACTCAAACTGACCAATAACAAGGGCGCGAACATCAACACTTCTCAGGTAATGAGTGCGCTCATATTAGGCTACACCGTGTATAAAAGCACGCCACACGGCAGAAACATTTAAACACCAGCCATTCATTTAAACATAAGCCACCATGCACACTGTCTACGGAATGGTCAAAATAATACAATTCATACATATTACTAGTAGCTAGTCTGAGTGACTGATGTAGGTGGAGCGGTGATAAATGTCACATAAAATGGTATTTAATCTCAGGCTGGGAGCATTCAACACTGAATAAAGCACATAATCAGTACATGAGGTGATTGCCTAGGCTATACAAACAAAAATACACAATACCGGTTAAAAGTTTGGTGTCAGTTTTATTTTTTCATGTTTTTTTTTTTTAAGAAAATTATTCTGTTCATCAAGGCGACATTTATTAAATTTAAAAATAACTTGGTAAATATTTTTAAACAAAAAACTGTTTTCTTATTGATAATAATATTGATTATATGTTTTCTTATTAATAATAATAATAAAAATAATAATAACAACAATGAATTTTAGAGTGATTTCTGAAGAAATGTGACTAAAGACTGCAATAATGAAGCTGAATTTCATTCACTGGATTAAATTGTTAAATTAAACTATAAATACTTTTGCACAGTATTTTATAATGCAATAACATTTCACAAGTTTACAATGTGTACTGTATTACTGATGAAATAAATAAATGCAGCCTTGGTGAGCAGGAGAAGCTTATTTAAAAACCTTTAAAATCACACTGAACCTAAACTTGACTGGTAGTATGTATGTATGTATGTATATATATATATATATATATATATATATATATATATATATATATATATATATATATATATATATATATATATATATATATATATATACATACACATACATACATATACACACACACAGTTGAAGTCAGAATTAATTGCCCCCTTTTGATTTTTACTTTCTTTTTTTTAAATATTTCCCAAATTATGTTTAATAGAGCAATGACATTTTTACAGTGTGTCTGATAATATTTCTTCTTCTGGAGAAAGTTTTATTTGTTTTATTTCAGCTAGAATAAAAGCAGTTATTAATTTTTTAAAAACATTTTTGGGACAAAATTATTAGACCCTTTAAGCTAATTTTTTTTCTCGATAGTCTCCAGATCAAACCATCATTATACAATAACTTGCCTAATTACCCTAACCTGCCTAATTACCCTAATTAACCTAGTGAAGCCTTTACATGTCACTTTAAGCTGTATAGAAGTGTCAAGTAAAATATTATTTACTGTCATCATGACAAAGATAAAATAAATCAGTTATTAGAGATGAGTTATTAACACTATTATGATTAGAAATGTGCTGAAACAATCTTCCCTCCAATAAACAGAATTTGGGGGAAAAAATAAACAGGGGCGCTAATAATACAGGGGGGGGGTAATAATTCTGACTTCAACTGTATTTATATATATATATATATATATATATATATATATATATATATATATATATATATATATATATATATATTATACACATTAAATTAGCCATTTTAAATTTTAAAGTGTCACATATTGCTATATTTCTGTCTGTGGAAAATCCCATTTAGAGTGTACAACATACAGTTGAAGTCAGAATTATTAGCCCCCTGTTTATTTTTCCCCCAATTTCTGTGTAACGGAGAGCAGATTTCTTTAACACATTTCTAATCATAATAGTGTTAATAACTCATCTCTAATAACTGATTTATTTTCTCTTTGTCATGATGACAGTAAATAATATTAGACTAGATATTCTTCAAGACACTTCTATACAGCTTAAAGTGACATGTAAAGGCTTCACTAGGGTAATTAGGATAATTAGGCAGGTTATGGTAATTAGGCAAGTTATTGTATAATGATGGTTTGTTCTGTTGACTATCGAGAAAAAATATTAGTTTAAAGGGGCTAATAATATTGACCTTAAAATAGTGTTTAAACAATTAAAACTGCTTTTATTCTAGCCGAAATAAAACAAATAAGACTTTCTCCAGAAGAACAAACATTATCAGACATACTGTGAACATTTCCTCAATTTGTTCAACATCATTTGGGAAATATTTAAACAAGAAAAAAAAATCAAAAGGGGGTGAATAATTCTGACTTCAACTGTATATTTGATAATTATATTAATATACCACTACAGCATAAGACAGCAACATTCTGTGCTCCAGGATCACATGTAATGTTCTGCAGTGTAAATATTGCTTTTCATTTGCGCAGTTCATAATAAATGTATAAATATGTTTTGCTCACCTGAATAATGATCATCTGCTGCTGTGTGTGTTCAGATGATCGTCCTCCAGTCTCTGCATAAGTACCAGCCGCGGCTCCACATCGTGGAGGTGTCGGACGACCGAAGCGAGCGAGACTCAAACACTCAGATCTTCAGCTTCCCGGAGAACCAGTTCATTGCGGTTACAGCCTACCAGAACACTGACGTACGTCTGCATTTCTCAACATGTAGAGTGTGGAGCCACATCACTGCCAGTAATTCACAAACTAATCCAGCATTTGGCTTCTGGTGTAAAGTAACATTACAAATACTCAATTGACTGGAATTAATTAGCTTTTATCAGGAACTGCAGTAGTTTGTAGTTTCACAAATGTTTATTTTTACTGTCCCCTGAGTGCATTTTAGCATTGTATCGGTGCTTTCACTCCACTACCTTTCGCCTGCAGTCACTATTAGTTCTTGTCTATGGGGATTGGCTGAGAAACATCAGTCCTGTGATTCCCATCCAGTCAAATCACACATAGAAACTAATGCATGTCATACTGAACAACCTCAAGTCATGGGAGCGTTATAAATGCAGTAAACCTTTAAAAGAAGCATCAAAAGCGTTCAAGAAGAAGTTCTTAACATGCATTGAATTAGGGACTGTTACAACTGCATGCCACTGATGGGATGACGCATGTTTACTGTACACTCTCAGAAAAATTGGTACAATGTTGTACCAAAGAAAGTACAAAACCCTGTCACTGGGGCAGTAGCTTTTCAAGTTCAAGTACATTAAAATATAGAGCACATTTAAAAGCAGTCACAAGACTGAGCAAAGTGCTGTACGTAAGCCGAGGTAAAAACAAAAGGACAGAATATAAACATAGAAATAAGGCAAGAGAAACGGCTGTAAATTTGTAGCAGTAGAAAGGACTATTACCATAATCTTAAAAAGCCAAGCTAAAAAGGTATTATTTAAGAAGTGATGGTAACACTTTATAATAACTACACACTATAAATCATTTATTAAGCATTAGCAAATAGTGAACTCATTATCTGTTAAGGGTTAACTCTACATTAATAAGTGTTAGTAAGCAGTTTATAACTGCAGCTACAAATGCTCTATTCTTGACTTATAAGCACCTATATAATGTGCTTAATGATTGTATTTTCATACTTAGTTTATGATTTATTTTTCATTACTAAATTAAGTATCGAATTATTTACAAACTGTTTGTATTTAAGAGTAGTTGAGGGTTTTAAATGATTAATAAACTATTGAAATCAACATGTATGTCTTATTATTCAGGCTTATACTAATAGTTAACTAATATGTTAATAAATGCTTTATTAACTCAACTTCATGCAGTTTTGTGACCTAATCTAAAGTGAGGACTATTCATGCTTAATAAATCCCTTATAAATGACAAATAAAGGCTCAGAATCAAATTAACGATAATCTTTCTAAAAAGTCAAATTACTGTAAAGTTTAAACATTGCTGAATAACAGGAGTGTCAAAATATGACATCCAACTGGATAAAACAACAACAATATAATAATTAAACAATAAAATAAGATGCAATGTTTAAACTCTACAGTGATTTTATTTTAGATCAGCTTGCAAAGATTTATTTTTCATTTAAAGTACAGTTTCATTTGTGTCTTTAAATGAATAGGAGTGAATCATATCATTCTTCCTGTTTAGAATTCAACTGAGCTTTTATTTGTCATTTATAAGGGATTTATAAAACATGAATAGTCCTCACTTTAGATTAGGTCACAAAACTGCATAATGTTGAGTTAATAAAGCATTTATTAACATATTAGTTACCATATGCCTGAATAATAAGACATATAAACTTTGATTACAATAGTTTATTAATCATTTACTAACTCATTCTGAATGATCCTAAAAACCCTCAACTACTCTTAAATACAAACGGTTTGTAAATAATGTGATACTTAATTTAGTAATGAAAAATAAATCATTAACAGAGTATGAACATACAATCATTAAGCACATTATATAGGTGCTTATAAGTCAAGAATAGAGCATTTGTAGCTGCAGTTATAAACTGCTTACTAACACTTATTAATGTAGAGTTAATGCTTAACAGATAATGAATTCACTATTTGGTAATGCTTAATAAATGATTTATAGTGTGTAGTTATTATAAAGTGTTACCGAAGTGATTTAAGAATAGATAATGATGGAGCCATTCTGATCTCAGGGGTTAAGGTGTTGCACAGAGAAAGCTCTGTCCCCTCTACGTGTCAGCCTAGACTGTAGATGAAAGAAAATTCTGCTCACTCGACCTAAGAGATCTCACAGGAGTGTAAAAATGAAGCATGGAACAGAATTGTACCTTAAGACAACAAAAACAAATGTGTACCATTGCAGCTTGTACATTTAAGGACATCATTTGTAGCATGAGAAAACAAAATGTACCTTTGGTTTTTAAAACCTGCAGATCACAGAACCTTCATCAAGAGTACAAATCTGATCCATGAAGGCAGTACAGTGACTCTGTACCTTAACAGTGTCAAAAATACTCACCAAACATTTATTCAAAATGCCTTAAATCTTGAGATTATAATACCTATAGTTTTGTTTTGCCAGTCGTTTTGTACTATAGAACTTAAAAATTGTGTTTCTTTAAACATACAATTGAAGTCAGAAATATTATCCCCCCTGAATTATTAGACCGCTTGTTTATTTTCCCCCCCAATTTCTGTTTAACGGAGAGCAGATTTCTCCAACACATTTCTAATCATAACAGTGTTAATAACTCATCTCTAATAACTGATTTATTTTCTCTTTGTCATGATGACAGTAATTAGTGTAACTAGGCAGGTTAGGGTAATTAGGCAAGTTATTGTATAATGATGGTTTGTTCTGGAGACTATCGAAAAAAATATAGCTTAAAGGGGCTAATAATATTGACCTTAAAATGGTGTTTAAAAAATGAAAAACTGCTTTTATTCTAGCCCAAATAAAACAAATAAGACTTTCTCCAGAAGAAACAATATTATCAGACATGAAAATGTCCTTCCTCTGTTAAACAGCGTTTGGAAAATAAAAAAAATAAATACAAATTTGAAGGGGGCTAATAATTCTGACTTTAACTGTATACCTTTAAAAGATGATTCTTGTTTTAATATGGAAATTATTCATAAATCACTTTATATTCATCATATTTATTCTCACAGGTATTGTTATAAAGAAGGAGTTGTTCTTTTATACAACTTTTGTACCTTTTATATGGGAACAATTGTGTATCTTCATATGGCCACCCTGCAGCTTAAGACCGGTCACTCACTGAAGCTGAGCAGGGCTGAGCCTGGTCAGTACCTGGATGGGAGACCACTAGGGAACTCTAGGCTGCTGTTGGAAGTGGTGTTAGTGAGGCCAGCAGGGGGCGCTCAACCTGTGGTCTGTGTGAGTCCTAATGCCCCAGTATAGTGAAGGGGACACTACACTGTCAGTGGGCGCCGTCTTTCGGATGAGATGTTAAACCGGGGTCCTGACTCTCTGTGGTCATTAAAATCCCATGGCACTTCTCGTGAAAGAGCAGGGGTGTAACCCCGGTGTACTGGCCAAAGTCCCTCTATCGGCCCTTACGATCATGGCCTCCCCATCATCCCCTTCAACCGAATTGGCTCCATCACTGTCTCTCCACTCCCCCAATGTGTGTGGTGAAGCACTGGCGCCGTTGTCCTGTGGCTGCCGTCGCATCATCCAAGTGGATGCTGCACACTGGTGGTAGTGTGGAGAGACCCCCCTCATGATTGTGAAGCGCTTTGGGTGTACGGCCATACACAATAAATGCACTATATAAATACACATTACATTACATATCAAAAGCTGCAGAACAGTATAATAAGAGGTCCTTTCTGTGCCATATAAGGTACAGTTTTACAAAGGTACAAAGCTGTTCCTTAAGGAGCATTCATTATTTGTACCACCGTGTACCTTTATTTCTGAGAGTGTATGAAGACTGAAATCCCCAAATGGCCTCAAACAGTCACTCAATGCACTGCAGAATGTTTCGTTTTCACACATGGACAAACTGCATGGAAATGCTTTTACCTTTCATAGCTTAATATTCACTACTCAAGCATTTATAAAAGGGCTACTTTGAACCCATACTTTGAGTAATATTTACAGCAGCTACTTTTACTCTGCTGGCACTATATTTTGGGGCAGGTAATGGCGCTCGAGTATGACTTGTCTGTACTTTTTCCTCTGCATTTTGCAATCTTTGCTTAGCAAAGAATCACTCGGCCCGCAAACCAACAGCAAAAACAAATGTCAGTTTGAGGAATAACCCTAGTGAAGCCTTTACATGTCGCTTTAAGCTAATAATAATAATTTAAGCAATAATAGTGGATCAAGTCTAATATAATTTACTGTCATCATGACAAACAGAAAATAAATCAGTTATTAGAGATGAGTTTGGTATTAAAGTTATTAACACTGTTATGATTAGAAATGTATTGAGGAGGGAGAATAACTCTGGCTTCAGCTGTACCTGCATCTTGTTCTGTTTTTTCCACAAAGTGCTTGGGTCATCTCCTACAATTAGACAGCAGATGGCGCTATGGGTCAACTCATGTTACTCTGAAACAGCACGCCGCTGGGTTTTTGCTCACTGCATTAGTTTTGGCAAGGTGCTTTCTGCTTGTTTGTGACTCAAGTGATTCTTTGCAATGAGATCGTGTTTGTTTGCATTAAAAATAGCGGATTTGTTTGTGAAATATCGGCACAGATTTCACTCCATAGCAAAGGCCCGCTCACACCAAGCAGGATGACTGTAAATAACGAAGATCTACTTGTAGAAATGTTTGCCAGTGTTGAAGAGTTCACAGCACAACGACTGCCCTAAACACAGAGGAGCGATATCCACATGCACTCTCAGGAGGAGTTTCCCAGATGATCAAGATGAAAACACTGAGTTTTTCTGTTCTTCTTCTTCTTCCAGATCACTCAGCTCAAGATCGACCACAACCCGTTCGCTAAAGGCTTCAGAGATAATTATGATTCGTGAGTATATTCATCTGGTGTGCGTTGCTCTGGTTTTACCACATAAACGAGCTTTAATAATGCTGTACTGCACTAAAGGAGCTGATGATGACGAGAGTGTTCTTTGGGGGATTAACTAAACTTTTACACTGTAGAAGCAATCCTGACTGCCTTACAGTCGAGTACTTCAATGACATTAAACGCTGTCAGATACAGACTCTCAACATTAAAGCTTTTCAATTCAGTTTAAATCACATGTTGTGACCCAATGGTTGGCTTTCTCCATATTTGACCCAACACTTATACGGAGTCACTTTAACCTGAAATACATTCAACTGACTTAAAGACAGAAAACCTTTGAGTCTTCATTCTGTCACGGCCTATCAGCTATTAAGGGCGGAGTTATCAGTCCTTTAGGGCGGGGCTATCAATTCTTCTGGGTGGAGTTATCAGTTCTTTAGGGTTTTGTTATCAGTTCTTTAGGGTGGAGTTATCAGTTCTTCAGGGTGGAGTTATGAGTTCTTTAGGGCGGTGCTATCGGTTCTTCAGGTTGGAGTTATCAGTTCTTTAGGGTGGAGTTATCAGTTCTTTAGGGCGGGGCTATTAGTTCTTTAGGGCGGGGCTATCAGTTCTTTAGGGTGGTGCTATCAGTTCTTTAGGGTGGAGTTATCAGTTCTTTATGGCTGGGCTATCAGTTCTTTAGGGCGGGGCTATCAGTTCTTTAGGGCGGGGCTATCAGTTCTTTAGGGCGGAGTTATCAGTTCTTTAGGGTGGTGTTATCAGTTCTTTAGGGTTTTGTTATCAGTTCTTTAGGGTGGAGTTATCAGTTCTTCAGGGTGGAGTTATGAGTTCTTTAGGGCGGTGCTATCGGTTCTTCAGGTTGGAGTTATCAGTTCTTTAGGGTGGAGTTATCAGTTCTTTAGGGCGGGGCTATTAGTTCTTTAGGGCGGGGCTATCAGTTCTTTAGGGTGGTGCTATCAGTTCTTTAGGGTGGAGTTATCAGTTCTTTATGGCTGGGCTATCAGTTCTTTAGGGCGGGGCTATCAGTTCTTTAGGGCGGGGCTATCAGTTCTTTAGGGCGGAGTTATCAGTTCTTTAGGGTGGTGTTATCAGTTCTTTAGGGTGGAGTTATCAGTTCTTTAAGGCGGGGCTATCAGTTCTTTAGGGTGGAGTTATCAGTTCTTTAGGGCGGGGCTATCAGTTCTTTAGGGCGGAGTTATCAGTTCTTTAAGGTGGGGCTATCAGTTCTTTAGGGTGGTGTTATCAGTTCTTCAGGGTGGGGCTATCAGTTCTTTAGGGTGGGGCTATCAGTTCTTTAGTGCCAGGCTGTCAGTTATTTAGGGCGGAGCTATCAGCTCTTTAGGGTGGGGATATCAGTGTTTTAGGGCGGAGTTTTCAATCCTTCAGGGCGTCTATCAGTTATTAAGGGTGGGGCTATCAGTGGGTGTCACATTTCTGCTCTGAATTCCTCCATCTGTCAATCTTCCTTTATTTTGTTTGCATTGCTCGTCTTTCAATTTCGTAAGTTGATCAGTCATTTAGGGTGGAGATATCAGCACATTAGGGCGTGGTCTATCAGTCCTTTAGGGAGGAGCTTGCAATCTTATTTTATTTTATCAGGTCTTGTCTTTTAACATTAGAATTGGCTCCAGTAGAATGAAATCATGCACTGCTCTACATTTGTTTTCAAGTGTCCAGTATTTGTGTGTGTTTGTGTGCATTTCAGCATGTACACCCTCCCAGACCGAGAGCGCCTGACGCCGTCGCCTGCAGACTCCCCCCGAGCACAGCAGATGGTCCCGAACGCTCGATACGCCGTCCAGCCGTTCCTGCAGGAGCAGTTCAGCAGTTTGACCCAGCGCTCAGTGACCCAGCCCAGCAGCGTGGAGGACCCGGCCCAGCGCTGGCTGATCTCACAGAACAGCAGTAAACTGGAGCTGACGGCGTACGAGGGCGAGTACTCCAGCTCTCTGCTGCCCTACAGCTTCAAGTCTCTCCCTCTGCAGAGCTACTATCCCGACACTGCCTTCAGCTGGGGGACCAGAGTCTCCGCCGGCTCCTCGTTCCCCAGAAAACTACCCTCCGGCCTGCCCTGGTCTCCCCGGCCCAGTCCCACAGACTTCAGTGAGGATCCGGAGAAAGCCAGAGAGGAGAACAGCCCGTTCTGCTGGATGGAGAAGCCGTCAGATGCCGCAGAGCCCAGCATTTACTCAGTGGTGTGCAGTAAGAGACGCCGGCTCTCAGGAGACGCTCCCCCTGGCAAGACTGAAGAGCAGAACTTTCACAAAGACTCTCCATCTGCAGCCAAAGCCATCGGCTACTACGCCTTCTACACCAGCAGCTAGAGGCAGTCGCTCGAGGTGTTTAAAGAGACAGGACACGCTAATGTGAAGCTTCTGTGTTTAAAGGCATAGTTCACACATGTTTAAATAGACAGGACATGCAGAAATACAGATTCTGTTCTTAAAGGGACAGTACGCGCAAAAAAGGACAGTTCACCCAAAAATGTAGAACAGCACACACAATAATGATGAGTCTGGTTTTAACAGGGTTTCTGCAGGTTTCACCAAGTTAAATTTAAGACTTTAAGTCCTTTTTAAGATCATTATGAATGAAGTTTTAGACTTATACAGGGCTAAATGCTTAGTACTTTTTTGAAAGTCCCAGTTGGAAAAGATTTTTATTTTCCCTATCACAAAATGATTATAATTTACCATTTAATAATACACAATAATAATTGAATAATACAAAAAATATATATGTAGGTCAGGTCAGTATCCTCAGCAGTAAATAAATAGAGAGATGTTGAAGGGCCATAAAACCCCCCTGTTTTTTCACACCTCTACTTTAGAAAAAGTCAGGAAAGTGGGCGTGTCCAGCTCTGTTTAGAGGGGAGTGTCGGAGGAGGGAAAGTGAGAAAGGCTCTAAAAATTAGCATAAAAATGGGAGTGTTGGTTTGGGCATGCGCTGATTTTCACAGAGGCAAAACAAACACACAGATGCAGGGGAGAAAGACAGTGACTGTGTTTTACATAGACATCAGTAATCAAATTATTAGACAAATGATTAAATGGTGGAGTTTAACTGCAGTTTGGCTCTTTTATTCAGGAATTTCATTCATGGCCCTCGTGACAAACGAGATATTTGAATCGAGGAACTGCTGGAAGCGTGTGTTTTTCATGCAATGTTTGATACCACACGGCGAATGAGAGAAAACAACCCTCTGAATTTCTCAGTAACTTAGGTAGGTAGTGTCAGAAAGCCGCGTGTGTTATTCCTGCCACAAAACTGCTCGATATTGCAGATTCTCACTCTATCACACTATCACATCTGAACATGCAGCTCAACTCCTTGTTCAAGCTCTTGTTCTCTCCAGACTGGACTATTGCAACTCTCTACTAGCCGGGCTTCCAGCTAACTCTTCAGAACGCAGCAGCACGAGTGGTCTTAAATGAACCTAATAGAGCACATGTCACTCCGCTGCTCATCCATTTGCACTGGCTGCCAGTTGCTGCTCGCATCAAATTCAAAGCTCTGATGTTTGCCTACAAAGTGACTTCTGGCTTTGCTCCTTCTTATCTGCTCTCACTTCTGCAGATGTATGTGCCCTCCAGAAACTTGCGTTCTGTGAATGAACGTCACCTCATGGCTCCATCCCAAAGAGGGAAGGAATCACTTTCCCGAACTCTCGCTCTCAATCTGCCCAGTTGGTGGAATGAACTCCCTAACTGCATCAGAACAGCAGAGTCACTCGCGGTCTTCAAGAAACCACTAAAAACTCAACTATTTAGTCTCCACTTCACTTCCTTATCTGCAATTGCCTCTGTGGATATACCACTAATTGTACTACAAAAAAAAAATAATAAAAAATGACTAATGTTCTGCGTCTTGGGCGAGGCAGTGGCGCAGTAGGTAGAACTATGTTTGTAATGACGGAACTTGCGACCTTAGTTGGCTAATGATGGTTTTCAGAAATGCACCCCAGATTGGGTAGCTGTACATGAACAAAGGAAAATTAGGACCTGTTGAGAACAGATTGAAGACAAAGTATTTCTGTTGATTTAAGACTTTTTAAGACCCTGCGGATATACCCTGTTTGAAGAGACGCAAAAATATAGATTCTAAGTTTATGCAAAAATTAAGATTATTTTTAGAGGAATAGTTCACACTAATATGGAGACTCTGTTTTTTAATGGACACACAAATGTAGATTTTGTGTTTAAAGGGACAGTCCATGCAAAAATGCTGATTCTGTCATTAAAGAGACAGTACATGCAAAAATGAGGATTCTGTGTTTAATGGGAAAATTCACACACAAAAATCAATATTCTGTTAGTAAAGGGACAGTAGATGCAAAAATGTAGATCCTCTGTTTAAAGGGACAGGACACGAAAAAATGAAGATTCTCTTTAAAGGGGCAGCGCACACAAAAATGAACACCCCGTGTATTTCCCCCTTGTGTTTGTTGAGTTGTAAATACTGCACATATTGTAAATACTCCCAGTGTTGAAGCAGGAAGGGTCGAACACCACACTTTTTGCGTATACTTTTCTCTCATCATTTTCTATATAGCTGGAGTTAGGTAAGAATTGTGTTTTTATTTCTGTTTTTTATTATTATTTAGGTTGAATTTGGAGTTTCATTAGAGGACAGTTCAGAGTAAAGATAAAGGCTTCGGTTTACTTGAATTTTTGTTTTAAACAAAGAAAGGAAAAAAAGAGATTAATAAACAAACCCAACTCTAAGGGCTTTCTAAAAAAAACGTGTTCAGTTATGTTTACGTTATTTACTTGACCCGCTGGACCAGGTTCATAACAGCGTACAAAAGTATTCTCATAGCTTGATAATATTATAAATTATTGACTGAAGACATTCAGCAGGAACTGTTTAGAGGTATTTTTGTCCTATGGAGGATGAGGGAGCTCTCAGATTTCAGCCTAAATCTCTTCATTAGTGTTTGGAAGATGAATGATGGGCTTGAGGATTTAAATGACATGAGGGAGAGTGATTAATGACAGGACTTACATTTTTGGGTGAACTAACCCATAAGTGAGACCTATTCTGTAAAACGCATCTCTGATGAGTTTGTGTTTCCGTTTGAGCTGGGAACAGCACACAGATAATGTTCTCCAGCTCTCTGAAACTGACCCTGTCAGGCTTTGATCCTAATTGTGGTGTTTTGGGGACTGTCGCTTTAAATGCAAATGAGATTGTGCTCTTTTCAGAAGAGGGCGGAGCTACAGACGCCTGTGCGTCACAGATGTGAAACAGCAGTGTGTGTGTTGTCAGTGCTGGTCAGGTGTGAGTGTGTGCTTGATGCTTCTGTCAGTCTATAGAGACTCCTGTTGCTGTTCATCTAAAACTACACATCTATAATCCTCTTACGATGAGTTTAGACTGCAGGATTTTAGCCCTGATTTTAATTTGCCGAAAAGGTTTAGAGAAATCGCAGACAAATGCCTGAAATCACAGGAAAATCGGTGCTCATGAGTGACAATCACACAGTGTGAACAATCAAAGACGCCATCTGAGAGAATCGCTGAATATCTTGAGCTGTCGGCGATTCAAATCATGCCGTGTGAAATGAGCAGTGTTGGGCAGTAGCGATGCTACAAGTAGTGACGCTACTAGCTTAACTACATTTCTCCGTAGCGTGGCGGTAGCATCGCTCCTTTTTAAATTAAATAGCTTTTCAGTAGCTAAGCTGTTTTATTAGTCAAGTAGCGCAGTAGCGTCCACACAAGCTACCGGTCGCAGATCAATAAGTGACCACACAGACTTTCACGGAGCTGTGAGGCCGGTGTCTAGCCGATGAAAGTAAACCCATATGGTTTTGTCTTCTACTTGCTTTACGATGTTCAACAACAAAGTTTTTGGTGCGTTACTGCCACCTCTGGTTGTCGAAGTCGCCAACCGAATCTTGCTTGATGGAAAGATGACTGAGGGAGAGGAGTTATTTCTGAAGCAGGACTCCTCGTGACCATACCTCCAGAAGTACATGTGAAGATGCAATAACTTCATTTCTGATGCTGTGCTATATATATATATATATATATATATATATATATATATATATATATATATATATATATATATATATATATATATATTCATATTCATATTTTCATATATTCATCATATATATATATATATATATATATATATATATATATATAGATAGATAGATGTATAAATACACATGCATACATAAAATATAATGCTTATTCTAAAATATTTCCCTTTACTATAAATTAGAGTATTTTAAACGTGTAGCACCTGTAATTATTGGATTTTTTGTTTTAGCTGTTATATACCATCATGTGTTTCTGTTTAGAACAGCATATTATTTACAGTAATTGGACTGAACTGAACCATTGAACTGAACCATCCTGCCTCATATGTTTCAATGACAGTTTTATTGATCACCTATTGACTTGGATTTAAGTTGATTTAAAACTAAAAATTGTAAAAAAATAAAATAAAAAAAAGAATAATAATAAAAAAAGAATAATAAAAAAATAAATAAAATAAAAAGCTTAGATGTAGCTAAGCTACTTTTGCCATATAGCTTTTAGCTTAGCTTGCTACATTTCCCAGTGGGTAGCTTTTAGTGTAGTTAAGCTACATTTTACGTAGAGTAGCTCATAGCTTAGCTCACTACATTTTTCAAGTAGCTTGCCCAACACTGGAAATGAGTTTTGACTGAAAATAACTTCAGCGATCGCCTACAGCCATTGAGAGAGTAGCATGTGTGTGTATCTGGAGGCCAGCAGGACGCTGAGGGAAAAGTTAGAAGCGCTCATTTCAGTTTATTTTGACCCAACAACTGGAGGAAAAACTAGAGTAAACTTGGCAGGAGCACTGCGTCTGTTTGACGTGTCATCTGAGCAATATCACAACCGTGTTTTGTTTTGAAGGGAATTGTTGATTCCCTTCAAACCCAGGTGAGCACATATTATTATGAAGTTAATAACAAAAGATATACTACATGTGTTTGGTTGTGAGACGTAGTTTAGACAAAGTTGTCGGGGATGCTTCCTATTGTAAAGTCATGCAGTGTGAAAGCCCCTGTCAACGATCCATCTTGCAGTGTAAACAAAGCAGTGACGAAACGCTAGCCCAGATAGTCATGCAGTGTGAAAACATCTGTGACACGAATACTTTCGAAATCCTCCAGTCTGAACTCGGCATTAGTCTATGCTGACATCATCTTCAGCAGCTCAAACACTCTAATGGCTAATGGACAGACGGCTGCTTCTCACTCAGGGCTGCTGGACATGCTAATGAGATGGAGAGATGGACACTAGTGGGCGGGGCTTACAGAGGGAGAATGTCAATCAAAGTGTTTCATTCATCAAGTCTGATTAAGACAAACACAATTCAGTCATGTTGACTATTAGAAGCTGCTGGAGAGATTCACACACTGCTGACACACACACACACACACACACACACACACAACTGGGTTTACACCATGTATAGAAGTGATTTCTGCATGAATAGCTCTCCTTTAAAACACATTTTCTCATCATTTACCCACACTCATGTCTTTTTAAATTTAGTTTTTCTACAAAACAAGATATTTTGAAGAGTGCTGGAAGAATTAACATCAGTAGTAGAAACAAAAACACTTCAGAAGTCAATGTCTGTTTTTCCAGCAATCTTCAGAATATCTTCATTTGTGTTGAACAGAACAACCCAAACCGATTTAAAACAACTGCAGGATTAATAACTGAGGACTGAATTGGTATTTTTGGGTGAACCGTCCTTTTAAAAGCATCAAATTGAGCCTTTTGTAATTTATTAAAAGCTCAGTCAAGAGTGAATCTCTTCTGTGCAGTCTGGAGGAAGATGATCTGTCATTTTGAAAAGGCTGTTGTGTGTATTAAAGCACTGGTGGTTTTGCATTGGTGTGTATATTTTGTAAACATTCATCCTGAAAATGTCTCAAAGTCTCATTTTGGTGTCTGCATCATACTGTATGAAATGGACAAAAGTGATTTCAGGTACAGATGAAGACTAAATGATCTGCCCTCCTGGGAAATTTTAATTTTCGGCCATTTTTCACAGTATTGTGTCTTTCTACTGGAGAAAGTCGGATTTAATTTAGTTTAAAATCAATCAATCAATAAACAATTATTAAATCAATGTAAAAACTGCTGAGGCCAATATTAAGATGCATTTTTTAGATTAATTTAGATTGTGGGGCGACACGGCACTGTCATCTCACAGCAAGAAGGTCTCGGATTTGAGCCTCGACTGGGTCAGTTGGTGTTTCTGTGTGGAGTTTGCCATCATTATACAATAACTTGCCTAATTACCATAACCTGCCTAGTTACCCTAATTAACCAATAGTTAAACCTTTAAATGTGACTTTAAGCTGTATAGAAGTGTCTTGAAGAATATCTAGTCTAATATTATTTACTGTCATCATGACAAGGAGAAAAGACATCCGTTATTAGAAAATAGTTAGCAATTCTAACAATGTGTTTTAATAAATATTTCTGTTAAACTTATTATTGTTAAACAATAATTTCATAATAATTAAAATTTCACAGGAGGGTAAATAATTTTGTCTTTGATTATATATAGAAAACAAGTAAAGTGTTTGCGTTAACGTCATTGAACATAAACTGCAAAAATAAAGCAGAAATATTCATTCAGCGCAACAAATTTATCAAAATATGAATACTTATCCTGAGCTGTTCTTTTCCCAATATGATCAATTAAACTTTTTTTGTCAGATATGTTAGACCTAGTGCTCTGAAGGATAGCAGCAAAGAACAATAAACCTGTCAGATGAGTTTTTAGCTTCAATTTTAATGTGATATTTAATCCATATGCATAATTAATTTAGATGAAACATAAAATGACACGCTAAAACAGAAACAGAAACGCATCACAATATGATAAAAGCTGAAGGGGAAGCCAAAGCCAACTGAATTCAGATCAGACCAACTCGAGTGAATTCACACATGGAAAATACTGTAGTAATTATTAGTAAATAGTTTTAGTATCAACTATAGTGAACTGACAAACTATAGTAGTATACTTCAGTTTTACTATAGCAAATTGTAGTATGATATATATATATATATATATATATATATATATATATATATATATATATATATATAGTTGTAGAAAACTACAGTATTGGATCATTTGTTTACATTACTGTAGATGCCGTGTTACCATAGCAACTGTAGAATCCCCACAACAGATCAATTAATGTTGTTGTGTTACGATAGCGACTGTAGGATCACCACAACAGATGAAGTAATATAGTGGCGTTACCATAGCAACTGTAGAATCACCACAACAGAATAATTCAAGTACTTTACTTTAGTATGGATAAAAATCCTTACAGTATTTACAATACATTACTACAGCGTTTTACTGAATTCATCACTATAGTAATGTAATATAGCAAGTCTTTGAAGGTGTTTGAGAATGAGATGGAGAGCTGAAGTAAAGCTGGAGACTGACCTCTAGTGTCAGAAAAGAGAAGTGAAGGCAGATGAAAATCATCCTACTTTGGGGATCTCCAGTGATTTTAGAAATCATTTTCAATAACTGGAATACAAATATATCATCAAGAAAGAGTCCTGCTCAAACATATATATGTATACGTTTTTAAGCTGGATAAATATGTTCTGCTTTACATCAGTCTGTTAGAATGAGCGTGGCCTGTTCAACTGCATATTTCCAAAGATAAAATCAATCATCTGTTCTGTCTCACAATAACAATAGTCTCTTTGTCTGAAACTCCTGTTGCTCATTCACAACAGTCCTTCACTGACATGCTGAAAGACTGGAGGAGCAGTTTCACTAAAACACCCATCTGAAGCCTTTATTCTGTGTGTTATCCTTCAGAACAAGATTTACATCATTTCAAGCTTAACTTCTGAGTATTGTTCAGATTGACTGCCCTGTGGTGATGTTGGGGCTGTTTTTGCCCCATTGACTTCCATTATAATCACATTTATTGATTGTAAAGCCATGGCAGCAGATAATCCTGCATTCTTGATTGGTGCTGGTTTGTCATTTTCGCTGTTGATCATCAGGTGCAGAGCAAAAAAGCTTTTTTATATACAAGTACAACTTAGAATAAGTGAACTTACTTACACTTTGGAACAGAGGTCTCGAACTGGATTCCTGGAGGGCCGCAGGTCTGCATAGTTTAGCTCCAACCACCTCCAACTCACACCTGCTCAACGGTCTCTTGTAGTCTTGAACACCTTGATTAGTTGATCAGCTGTGTTTGAGATGGAGCAACACTGTGCAGAGCTGCGGCCCTCCAGAAATCCAGTTTGAGACCTCAAGTATGCTTTAGAAGCTATATTAGCCTTAAAGTCCGAGTGAAATGAAAATAAAGTGTTTAAGATGATATTTAATCACATCTGTAATCCAGTGTGCTGCAAAACTTTCATTTAAAAGACATAAACATGCAACTGTTTATCGAAAGTTTTAAAAATGATCAATAAATATAATATAAATCACAACTGAATCTGGGCGTCACGCTGACGCAGTGGGTAGCACGATGCCCTCACAGCAAGAAGGTCGCGGGTTCGAGTCTTGGCTGGGTCAGTTGGTGTTTCTATGTGGAGTAGGCTTGGGCAGTGAGACGGTAATATAGTGTACCCAGGATATAAAAATAGCAACGGTGTCAGCTTCAATACCGTCATAAAAAACAATGCACTTAAATAAGAGACAAATATTAAATATTACTTATTTAATGCCTACAAATGCGCATGCGTGATTATCATCACGGGACAGGGTGGAGGAGAGAGAGGTGAGGTAAGATGGCGAGTCGCGCACCGAGTGAGCTTCAGTTTGTATTTCCGATTTCGAGAGGTCTGCATTCCCGCTGCTGTACTGCGGGATCCGACCAGATTTCTTGCAGTGCGGGAATAAATTTCAAAATAAAGCACGGGAGCGGTCATATCTCTAGTGTAGATTGAAAGGGAACGGGCGCAGTCTAACAATATCACTCCCGAGCAAGCAAGCACACACACATCCGCATGGATGTTTATTTGTGTGTGTGTGTGTGTGTGTGTATGTGAATGAGAGAGCGTGTGGTGCTGTGTGTCGCTCTCTCTATGTGCGTCGCTTGGTGCTGTCTCTCTCTCTCTCTCTGTTTGTGTGTGTGTGTGAATGAGAGAGAGCGTCCCGCACAAATCTCGAATACGAACAAGAAAAACAGGTGACTGCAAACCTAGGGTCACATATACGGTATTCAGTTTCTGAATGGTTTAGGCACAAGCCAACAGTTTGGTGAAACTGTCTAAGCCTTACATCATTTTTTTTTTTTATATGCACAATAATACCGGATACAGGGGTAAAATAGGGAGGAGGTTTGACGGTATCAAAATTTGGCTAACGCCCAAGCCTAATGTGGAGTTTGCATGTTCTCCCTGTGTTGGCGTGGGTTTCCTCTGGACTTTGGGGGAAACAGGAGCACCCAAACACATGCAGTACAGGTAAATTGGGTAAGCTAAATTGGCTGCAGTGTATGAGTGTGAATGAATGTGTATGGGTGTTTCCCAGTGATGGGTTGCAGCTGCCTAAAACATATGCTGGATAAGTTGGCGGTTCATTCCGCTGTGGTGACCCCAGATTAATAAAGGGACTAATCCGGAAAGAAAAGGAATGAATGAAAAATAAAATCTACTTTTTTGTCATGACCTCATACCTGCTTCTCATCAAATCTTCTGACCAATCAAATGCTCTCTAGTGTTTGAAATGCCCCGCCTCCTTCAGCACACTATTGTTTATGTGCAGAGCTGTGATTGAAAACCAAAAGCTATTGGCTGTTTTTATAAAGGGGAGTGGCTTCTATATGCTCCGCCCCCTCTTTCTTCATGTTTCAGTTTAAATTACATCACGGATTGAGGGAAATAATCTGCATTTTCAAGATACTTCATACAAACTACTGCCATTAGGACAAATCTCATATCGCAATGTACAAGTCATCTAGTCATCTTATTAATGTTAAATAAAATATTATGAACTATATATAAGACAGCTCATATCCTGATAATGACTTATATCACAATATATATATATATATATATATATATATATATATATATATATATATATATATATATATATATATATATATATATATTCTGTCAATTCAGATTTAATATAGAGAATAAATTGACCACATGTAGATGATTCCTTAACATAATAAAGTAAACACTCAGAGGCGTCCTCATTCATATGTGATCATATTTCTCACTTTATTTACAACTTCAGACCAAATCTTTAATTAAAAATGTAGAAATATAAATAAATATTAACAAAATAAAACACTTTAGCTAATGATTACACGTCCAACATATCGCTAAATAATGTGCAGAATGTAAACACTGTACTTTCAAGATTGCAGCTTTCTCTCAGTGCTGCTCTTCATGTTTTTGTAATATTGCGCTTATATAAATAGACAAATTATTAGTGTAAACGATGTGTATTATAATATAAAGTAAATAATATTCACTTTTTATTTTGTCCATACAACCTATGTATGGTCATATTGCACAGCCTGTCGGTCCTGATGGCGCATAAATGGGAAAAAAATAGAAGTTCTACTAAGAAAAGGCTCTGAACTGAGCTCTGACGGGATCTCATATTAAATAAAGGTGACTGAAGCTCTAGTTTAGAGCAGGATTAAGTGTAAACAGTGCCTGTGTTCAGACTTGTAAGGGTCTCCTGTTGTTCTGCAGATCCTCAATCCAGCGTCTCTTGTCCCACCGCGGAGCAGAAGAGCGAGAGAGAGTCGAGCGCCGCTCATCCTGGACAAAAACAGCCCAATATAGTGTTAAAAAAGGGACAGCTCCCATACAATGCTAATTCTGTCTTCATTTACTCTTGTTCAAAACCTGTTTGAGTTTCTGTTCAACACGAATGAAGATAAGAACAGCCGTGGATCTAAACGGCATAGTTTCTTGAACATTCTTCAGAATGTCTTGCTTTGAGTCTACAATCACTTAAATGTGAGGAAAGGTTCATTTTTGGCTGAACTATCCCTTTAAAATTACCACAATTTGTCCATTTCATTTTATATTTCTGAGAAGAAACATTTACAGGACACCTATGGAGCAGAATCAGGGGAGAAACCAGATCATTTGCATTTAAAGGTACAGGCACAAAAACAGCAGGGTATAATAAATGATCCCAGGGATATTTTGAGCTGAAACTTTGCAGACACATTCTGGAGACACCAAAGACTGATCTTACATCTTGTTAAAAGGCCAAAACTGGAGCCCTTTGATATGCATTCACACTTATTTGTTATTATTTACAGTCGTGCAGAGTGTTTAAAGTGTAAATGTCTGCACCAGAATGCTTTTACTTTCAGCCTGAATTCAATTTGAGAACAATATCTATGCATGTTTATTTTAGATCGATCATTATATAAATAAAGAATAAATAAAACAATAAAATAAGTTGACATATTTTGCCAGTAATATGAAGCTTAATATAAAATGATCTGGCAAATGCTTGAATGTAATATAATAATAAATATTCTCCATTTCTGCCACTTTAATGATGTGTGAGATGACTTAAAAATAGCTAACAGAAATATCATTCCTCATTATTACATGAGCGATATGCACAAGAACTTTTCATTTTCACTGCGCCGTTTCTGGTGAACTGTCCTGAAATGATCAATTTGCCATGTTTAATGTCTGTTTTCATCTTCACTGCCTGAATGAGATATGATATAAAGTGGGTCTCAGAGCAGAGAAGCAGCACTGCATTAAACTCCACTGTTCTGCACCATGTCTTTAAAGTATGAACATTTCAGTGTTTCAGTGCTCGCCTGCTGATCCTGACGGCGCTAGCGCTTAATCAGTCTATTTAACTGATTATATTGTAATTGCATCACAACAAACTCCTGTAAAGGAAACCATAAGAAATTGAAAATGGTGACATTAATCTAAGCTGAAAAACACTAGCTGTGCATAAAGCACATTGCAAGAAATGTTGTTATCACAATACTCAAATACAATACTGCATATTCTGCCAGCATCATGCAGCCCGAGACAAACCCATCTGCCAAATGCATGCTTGAGTGTACAGCTGAAGTCCAAATTTATTTGCTCCCCATTTAATTACGGCTTCTTTTTTAAATATTTCCCAAATGATGTTGAACAGATTGAGGAAATGTTCACAGTGTGTCTGATAATATTTGTTCTTCTGGAGAAAGTCTGATTTGTTTTATTTTGGCTAGAATAAAAGCAGTTTTAAATTTTTTAAACTGCATTTTAAGTCATTATTATTATCCCCTTTACGCTACAGTATATATTTTTTGATATTGTATAACGATGGTTTGTTCTGTAGACTAACTTACCTAATTACCATAACCTGCCTAGTTACCCTAATTAACCAATAGTTGAACCTTTAAATGTCACTTTAAGCTGTATAGAAGTGTCTTGAAGAATATCTAGTCTAATATTATTTACTGTCATCATGACAAAGAGAAAATAAATCAGTTATTAGAGATGAGTTATTAACACTATTATGATTAGAAATGTGCTGGAAACATCTGCTCTCCGTTACACATAAATTTGGGGAGAAAATAAACAGGGGGTCTAATAATTCTGACTTCAACTGTAAATGTGAACTTCATAAGCACATGCCATCATCTTGTAGACCCATTTCTGCAATGAAACGTACCTCATATGCCGGCGGTTCTGAGGATGGCACTGGACTGTAGGCTGGAAGAGGAAAGACTGGATGCGGATGATCAACAACATCTTCACTGACCACTGCAGGAGGCACTGAACTCATGTGGATCACCATCAGACGCTTCCTCTGCAGGAGAAGAAAAACAGACCAAACATCAGCGAGAGCTCTGCTGCATTCTGATTGGCTGATAGTCATTCTAAAATGTTAGGTTACTGTCAGACAGAGGGACAGCTAAAGTAGTTCTGGCAGGTTTAGAGCGCATTACAGCTCCATATCACTACACTAACATTATACTACAGGTCTGCTGAAGGCTGGATTCTGATTGGCTGATGAGCATTCTAAAAAGTTTGGTTATTGTAAGATAAAGGCACAGCTAAAGTAGTTCCGACAGGTTTAGAGTGCATTACAGTTCCATATCACTCCGCTGAATGATTAGATACAGTTTAAGCCAGAATTATTAGCCCACGGTTTATTTTCTCCCCAATTTCTGTTTAACAGAGAGCAGATTTCTTCAACACATTTCTAATCATAATAGTGTTAATAACTCATCTCTAATAATAATAAATAATAAATCATCTCTCTTTGTCATGATGACAGTAAATAATATTAGACTAGATATTCTTCAAGACACTTCTATACAGCTTAAAGAGACATGTAAAGGCTTCACTAGGTTAATTAGGGTAACTAGGCAGGTTAGGGTAATTAGGCAAGTTATTGTATAATGATGGTTTGTTCTGGAGACTATCAAGAAAATATATAGCTTAAAGGGGCTAATAATATTGTCCCTAAAATGCTGTTTAAAAAATTAAGAACTGCTTTTATTCTAGCCGAAATCAAACAAATAAGACTTTCTCCAGAAGAACAAATATTATCAGACATACTGTGAACATTTCCTAAATCTGTTCAACATCATTTGAGAAATTTAAAAAAGAAAAAAATATTCAAAGGAGGTGAATAATTCTGACTTTAACTGTATATCACTCATACATAAACACCAATTCTAGCAACCTTTCAGCTGATTGCTCAACATCTCTCCCTGTTGTCAGTATGGTTAAAAACACTGTAGTTTTTACTATAAATTACTATGGTATATCTTTATGTGCGTGTCTGACAGCTGAAAATAGATCTGGTAGCAGATATCGCAGCCTCTGTCACTCTTTACCTTGCACTAATTTGTTAAAATCTGTTATTATTTATTTAGGATGTGCATTTCACATAGTGATTCCAATGCTTCATTATTAAATTATTAAAATGACCATAATTGAATGCAATATTCATAAGAATAAAATATGATTTGTTGTTTTGAAGAGTGCACTTGCATTGTGATATTACATTATCATTCTGGCATTACATAATAATGAGTGGCATAAAACTGTCTTAAAATGACAATCATATTGTTTAATCGCAATATAATTTACAGCAATATATCATACGACAAAAAATAGATATCGTAACTAGGCATGGGCCGGTTTAAGATTCTGACGGTATGATAACCTTGGATAAAAATGTGATGATTACTGCTCTAAAATATATTCTTTTTAAATGTCTGGGTAAAAAACAAAAACTTTTTTATCTCAGTTAAACACAATATATTTTATTTAGAGAAACATTTAATGTATTTTGGAGCAGTAAACATGTCAGGCTGAATAATTCAGATGAATCTTTGACTTCTGCTGTCTTTATAAGTGTACAAAACACAGATTTCTTTACTATTTAAAACAGCATCTTTAGAGATCTTTTCTGCTGGAGATACTGTCGTCCTAAAAATAAAAAAAAAATCTAAAAAATGTAAATAAAAAAATCTTACTCATACATTAGGAACGGTATTACAAAAAACGTTGGCGGTTTTAAAACTTTGACTTTTCCAAACCGCGGTATACCTTGAAAATGGTTATCGTCTTATGCCTAATGGTGACCGGCCTATTTATATCCTGATGTAAACATTGCAGATGCGTACTTTGTGATTTTGATGATATTGAGAAAAGTCAAAGAAATGAATGTAGTTTTACCGATTTACACCAGCAGCAGGAGGTGGCGAAGACGATGAGAGAGAAGACGAGGCCCAGAACATTACAGCCAATAAACGCCATGTCTTTCGGGCTCATAGGATGAGCCAAAAACTACAACCGGACCAATCAGAAGTTATCAGACATGCAGGAATCATCAAGGTCAAACATTAATAAATGCAGAACTGAATCACTAACCACTCCTAGAGTACAGTCCACATCAAGCAAGATAACTCTAATATAACATGCCCCTTTTGTAAAGCGGCTATGGAACAACCATTATTGTGAAAAAAAAAGTATACAAATAAACTTGAATAACTACAGCAATACTGGTCTACAACAGCAAACGATCATTATCTATTATTAGTTCATGCTGTTCTTTTTGCATTACCCCCTCTTATCCAGCAGGGGTCTTCAGTGTGTTTTGTTAGAAAAACTGACCAGTGAATCCAGCTCGTGTAATCTATGTAATCAAGCAGTGAATTTAGTGATCACTTTGCATATTCCTCTTTTATCCGGCAGGTGTGCTTTGTGCGTTTCTAGCATATATGACCATTGAATCCAAAAAAAAACCAAAAGTGCAGTGCACTTTTAAAGGAGAAAACAAAACTGAGGTGCTTTTATATTTATGCTTCTATTTACTAGTCTAGCTTGGATAACGTCCATGTATTTTTTTTTCCGTTTCCCATAACATTCTCATCATTTCCCATGGTACAATTAATTGTTTTAAAGACAGTCATTATCTTTAAAAATCTTTGAAAAGAATGCTCAACATCAGTCATTTATTAGCTAGAACAAAACCATTCTGAAAGAGATATTTGTTTCTCTACATCTTCATCCTCAGTTATGCTCTGAACTCTGCTGTGGTTTTATATTCAGGACGATTTATATTAATCAGTATATTTATAGTGATCATGCATGATGTGAACAGGACTTAGAAGTTTAGATCATCAGGAAAAAATGGCTTACCACACGTATAGAAAACGCCAAATAAAATAAAATAAAGAATAAGATGATGACGGCCACAGCGCTGAAGATGTTGAGCAGATTCAGAGCTTGAGATGTGACCACCTGAACAACACAGACACCACATTAGCACACTGCTGTATGCATTATTATTAATATTAATATCTGTGTGCAGAGCTGGGTGGATTACTTCTGAATGCAATCAGTAACTAATTACAAATTACCAAAAAAAGGGCAGTCAGCAAAATAATCTGTTAGATTACACTTTTGTTCACGTAATCTGACTACTTTTGCGTTACATTTAGACTACGTTTATGATAACGCAACCTGACCTCTTTTGGATAACATTAAGATGACATTTATAGCAATATTTAGACAACTTATGGCAATGAAATTGACTTCGTTGTATTTAATTTAGACTACCATGAGAGTAATCCAAGAAACTAAACCAAGCAACGCTGCCAAAAATCTAAATGCTACCCAAAAAGTAATGCAATCTGACTACTTTTGGACTACATTTGGATTACAATAAAAGTAATCTAATGTTACCACAAAAGTATTGTAATCTGACTACTTTTGGATTACATTTAGATTACCATAGGAGTAATCCAAGAATCTAAACCAAGGAACGCTGCCAAAAATCTAAAAGTTACCCCAAAAGTAACGCAATCTGACTACTTTTGCATAACATTCAGACTACTTTTATGATAATGTAATGTAACTTCTTTTGGATTACATTTAGATTACATTTGTAGCAATATTTAAATAACTTTTATGGTAATGTAATCTGAAATCTTTTGGATTACATTTAGATTACCATGAAAGGAATCTAAACCAAGGAATGCTGCCAAGATTCCGAAGGCTACCCAAAAAGTAATGTAATCTGACTACTTTTAGATTACATTTTGATAATTTTTTAGATTACTTTTATGGTAACGTAATCAGGCTAATCTGGATTACATTTAGATCCCTTTTGTGGTGATATTTAGATTACTTTTATGGCAATGTAAATTGATTTTACATTACTTTGGATTACATTTAGATTACTTTATGGTATCCCTTATTTTACATCAAATATACTGAAGCAGGACAAGTTTGTGATATTTTGACAGATAGATATTAACCATAATTTGAGTCTGCAGCAAGAGCCTCAACATCTTCAGTTTAAAGTGCAATGATGGACAGTTAATACTTCACAATACTCACTAATATACCTCACAGTTAGTGCTTACTGATAGAAAGACTGAATAAAACTAAATCACAAGCATTTATTAATCATTAAGTGAATATAGAAAACTGCAACATTATAAAAACAATATTGAAAGTGATGCAACTTACAGCAACAGCAAATATTTCTTCTATAAACAATATTATGACAGCATTAATGAACCGCAGCAAACTATAGAAGATATTGCAAACATGAAGAATCATGAATGTACCAAAGCAGCAAAGATAAAAACAGAAACAACAGAGCAAACTTTAGAACTGATGAGCTGCCATTGTGTAAATAATATGTAATCCATCAAAAAGAAACTGCAGTCTGATTATGTAGTCTATTTATTCTAATTACAAGTACAGATGACATACTCTAATCCAGATTATATATAATCCACTACTCCCAGCTCTGCAGGCGTTTCATTCAACTTTAGATATATATGATAATCAGATTATGAATCACTAACCAGACAGGGGTTTCGTGTACATGCAGCTGTAGCCGTTATAACTCCTACTAAAATCAACTACAGACACAAAAACAGCACAGAAAACAGGAACATTATTCACCATCCCATTACATCTACAACAGGGGTGTCCAAACTCGGTCCTGGATAGTTTAGCTCCAAATTCCTTCAACACGCCTTCCTGGAAGTTTTAGTATACCTAGAAAGAGCTTGATCAGCTGCTTCAGGTGTTTAATTAGGGTTGGAACTAAAATATGCAGGACACCGGCTCTCCAGGACCAAGTTTGGACACCATTAAGCTTGTTTCACAAAACAAAACCTTTCCACAAGTCAGATTTCAGTGCTGGGTTTGTCCTTATTTGATCCAACATTAAATAAAAACAGCAGAGAAACCAAGCCAATGATGACGTTGTTCATATTTAGCTCCATAGCTTTTTTTTTTTTTTTTTTGAGCACATTCTCAGTTTGGAATTTTATTTTTGTGATTTTGTTGTTATTTTGTCACTGAACTTCAGTTTTAAAAGTCAGAATTTTAAGAACTGCGCTTTCAGCGACAAAAACTTAATTTAATTACTCTACTTAACAGGACTAGGTTGTTTTAAACCAAATCTGGGTCAAATATAAACAAACCCATTTGTCGGGTTTCAATGCAGTTTAAATTTAATTTTACTTTGGGTTTATAAATACATGAACCAACATTAGGTTAAACAGAGTCCAGCATTTTTTAGGAGTCCATATTACTATTATTATATACACTCACCAGCCACTTTATTAGGCACACCTGTTCAACCACTCATTAATGCAAATTTCAAATCAGCACATGGCAGCAACTTATTTAGGCATGTAGACATGATCAAGACGATCTGCTGCAGTTCAAAGCGAGCATCAGAATGGGGAAGAAAAGGGATTTAAGAGACTTTGAACGTGGCATGGTTGTTGCTGCCAGACGGGCTGCTCTGAGTATTTCAGAAACTGCTGATCTACTGGGATTTTTACGCACAACCATCTCTAGGCTTTACAGAGAATGCTCCAACAAAGAGGAAATATCCAGTGAGCGGCAGTTCTGTGGGCGCAAATGCCTTGTTGATGAGGCCAGAGGTCAGAGGAGAATGGCCAGACTGGTTCCAGCTGATAGAAAGGCAACAGTAACTCAAATAAGCACTCGCTACAACCGAGCTCTGCAGAAGAGCATCTCTGACCACACAACACGGCCAACCTTGAGGCGGATGGGCTACAGCAGCAGAAGAGCACACCGGGTGCCGCTCCTGTCAGCTAAGAACAGGAAACTGAGGCTACAATTCACACAGACTCACCAAAACTGGACAATAGAAGATTGGAGAAACGTTGCTGCTCTGATGAGTCTCCATTTCTGCTCACACATTCGGATGCTCGGGGCAGAATTTGGCCTCAACAACATGAAAGCATGGATCATCCTGCCTTGTATCAGCGGTTCAGGCTGGTGGTGGTGGTGTAATGGTGTGGGGGAGATTTTCTTTGGGTCCATTAGTACCAATTGAGCATCAACGCCACAGCCTACCTGAGTATTGCTGCTGACCATGTCCATCCCTTTATGAGCACAGTGTCTCCATCTTCTGATGGCTACTTCCAGCAGGATAACGCAGCATGTCATAAAGTTCAATCATCTCAGACTGGTTTCTTGAACATGACGATGAGTTCACTGCACTCAAATGGCCTCCACAGTCCCCAGAGCTCAATCCAATAGAGCAGCTTTGGGATGTGGTGGAACGGGAGATTGGCATCATGGATGTGCAGCCGACAAATCTGCAGCAACTGTGTGATGCTATCATGACAATATGGAGTAAAATCTCTGAGGAATATTTTCAGTAGCTTGTTGAGTCTCTGCCACCAAGGATTAAAGCAGATCTGAAGGCAAAACGAGTCCAACCTGGTACTACTCAGGTGTACCTAATAAAGTGGCCGGTGAGAGTATGACTCAACATCAGGTTAATACAACTTTAGTAATACAGTTTAGAGTGTATATTTCTCAGCTCAGATTTTATTTTCTAATCATACATTCAATCTGATATACAAAAGTCAGACTGCCTGGCTTCAATTGTAAATAAAAGCTGAGATATTGTTTTTCCACAATGATGCTTCTTGTTCATCGTCTTATTATCATTTGGAAGAACCCTGAGTCAGTTTCGGCCAAAAACAAACATGCCAGGGGCGGGAATAATTTCCTGCTCGACCTCAAAAATACACTACACTGTAAAAAATATGCTGTTTTAACCAAACACTGGGACAAATATAGACAAACCCAACCATCAGTTTGAAACATATCATTTAATCTGAATTGAACAGCAGAAGCCAATGTTAAATCTCTTCATATCTGGCCAGAAAACAAACAAACAATTTAAAAAAAATTCATAAAAACTTACAAAGCAGGCCGGTATTAAAAGCATCCGCTCATAATTCCAGAAGACCAGTCCAAACGCAGCTCCACCGGTCAGGATCTCCAGCCACTGCAGTCCACACATACACACACACACACACACGGGTTAGACAGCGCTCTCTAGTTAGCAGTCTCGCAGGACTAGTTAAGTGTGTTTAACCCAGTACAGGTTTACCCCGAGAGCAGCTGGATTGATCTTCAGGAATCCGGTGACTCCAGGTGGATCTCCTGTCGTGGATTCTGAGACTAACACTGGAGCAGTGCTCTGATCCATGGGATTGATGACCACCTCCACATGCCGGGACATACTGTGTGTGTGTGTTACTGTCAGGAGAAACACTCAGATGATCCAGAGTCTCTCTTTCTCATACACACACACACACAAAGTCAGTGCGCAACAGCATTCCTGAAGCAGACAAACCTGATCAACCTGCAAAACACACACACACACACACACACACACACACACACACACACACACAAACACACACACGCTGAAGTGAATCACTGCGGTTTAAGATTTGTTTCATTGATGATGAGAGGTTTACAGTTCATGACCCGCATCAAAAACACCAGTGTTTCTGACTCATCAGCTTCAGCTATATAGTGACTGAGTTACACATGTGAACATCACGTGTGCATCTCACAAAGGGCTCTACATAAGTAATTATAAATATAACACAACACTATTTTAGAGCCATTTTAAACCTATACACTACTGACACTTACAAGCCCAGGAACACCATCACAACTGTGCAGTATGGGGGCGGCAGCATCATGTTGTGGGGCTGTTTTGCTGCAGGAGGGACTGGTCCACTTCACAGCATAGATGGCATCATGAAGAAAGAACATTATGGAGAAATACTGAAGCAACATCTCAACACATCAGCCAGGACATTACAACTTGGCCACAAATGACTCTTCCAAACAGACCATGACCCTAAGCACACTGCCAAATTGGTGAAAATGTGCTTTAAGGACAACAGAGTGAATGTTTTGGAGTGGCCATCACAAAGCCCTGATCTCAATCCTATAGAGAATGTGTGGGCAGAGTTGAAAAAGCTTGTGTGAGCAAGACAGCCTACAAATCTGACTCAGTTACAGCAATTCTGCAGGAGGAATGGGCCAAAACTCCTGCAAACTACTGTGAGAAGCTTGTGGAAGGAGACCCAAAACATTTGACCAAAGTTACAGTTTAAAAGCAAAGATAAAAATACCAAGGAAAATGTGTGTAAACTACTGACTGTCTAGAAATGAATAACAAATTCTCTCATTATTCTGGCATTTAGCAAATGTAAATCATTAAAGTAAACACACCTACAATAGTAAACGTTTAGTCTGATTTACCATCAGACATGTATATAAAAAAATAAATAAATAAATAAAAATACTTAAACTACACACATACACACCTGAGACTGACTATGCAAGTGCTTTTACATAAGACAGAACACGACTGTGTAGGATATAAGAGCTATTTTAGGTGGGAAAAACTAGTGCAACATGATTTGTGGTACATTCCGTGGTTTTCCGTATTGATTACTTGTAAGATGGAGTTTAGGTGAAGTGTGTGGTGCAGATGGAGAGAAGAGTGTTTCTACAGGTGGTGTCAAACAATAGTAAAGTGCATTATACTGTATATAGTGAAGTATCTACAACCCCTTGCTAGTGAATGTCCCAGCATACTGCAGTGTGGCAAATATCCTAGTATACTTTAGTTTTTACAATAGTAAAATGTGGAGTATTGTACTATAATATACTCGATAGTTGTAAAAACTAGTGTACTGGGTTAATTGTGTTTACTACTGCACTAAATAATACTGGGATGGGGTTGGGGTGGGAGTAGGTGTTAAAAAATACAATTTATTGTGTAATTTAATAGATAACATAAAAAAATTCTCGGTACAACTACTGTTTTTACCCTACTGTGACGGTTGGGTTTAAGGTTGGGGGTAGACGTTAATAAAATACAATAAGTGGAAAATTTCATGATTAATAGAAATAATTCTCGTTAACTTCCGGCTGCAACCATATGCCATCTACAACCAACTAATATAGTTGCAACCATAGCAACTACAGTATCACCAAACTGGGTCAATTAATATAGTTGTTACGATAGCAACTACAGAATCACCCCTATGAAAACCCCACAACGGTTTCATTCAAGTATAGTTCAGAAACATTATTGTATAGTAGTTTTTCCATACAGGCGTCACTCAATTCCACGTCTGTTGCGCTGCCACTTGATTGATGACTGCCTCCAGTTTCCTGGACATCCTCTGTGTTTTACTGTCAGGAAAAACACTCACACCTGATCCAGAGTCAGTGTTCGCCAGCATTCCTGAAGCGGACAAACCTGATCAACCTGCGGGACACACACACACACACTTTAATCAGTGTGTTCTGCTGAAGTGAATCATTGGCATTTATGTCACGATAATACATTTTTAATTTTACTAACACACTTGAGTCATTGATCTTAATTTTTAGAGTTCATGACCTACATCAAAAATACTATAGTGATTTAATCGCACTATAGTAAAGTGTATTATAGTGTATATAACTACAGCATTTAAACCACTGTTACTGCATGCTGCAGTGTTGAACTGAAAAAACTAATTCTTTAGATTTTAATACTGTAAATTGTTGTGTGTTGAAGTATAGTGTACCCAATAGTTGTTTGGGTCATTTGTTTATTAATGTTGGGTTAAAAAGCAGAATTTAAATGAAATGTTACTGTTACTATAGCAACTGTCAAATCACCACAACAGATCAATTAATATAATGGTATTACCATAGCAACAGTAGAATCACCACAACAGATCTATTAATATAGTTGTGTTACCATTGCAACTAGACAAATTACCAACCTACATCACACAAGACGTCACACGGGTAAAAAGACCGGGAGCAATAGCAAGCATGTGGTGTTGTGCAGAAGGATGCCAAATTCGAAAATAAAAAAACTTAACATTGTTAAGCATGGTGAATTAAACTGTGGACACTGAATGCTCAGAATGAAAGGTGAAAGTGTAAGTTATTAAGGTAAACTCAATTTTATATTCACACATTCATTCAGTGACAGCTTGTGACACACTCCCTATACTGTTTACCACGCCACTTTGAATATTCAGTCTGAAATAACCTGCAAGTGTGAGTTGAAAACAACATGACCACTGTTTAATTGACTGTGAACAATGTTGTATATTGATAGTCATTGGCTGCTAATATGATTTCGCTATTTAGAGTTTGCAACTAATACTTTTATAAAATTATATTATTAAGGAGAAAGTCAGAATATAAAAGCATATCGCCACATACCCTGCCGTACAGGTGCAGTTCTCTGTCAGAATGCAGTCGTTCTGCTTGTTGATGATGATCCAGGCCTTGTACAGCTCCGTCTTCTTTCCTTGTCTTTGGCTAGGCAGAATCTCTGTGTTTAGCTGTACAGTGTTAAATCTGGTCATCATGGAGCATTATGTCCTGCACAAGACCACACACAACAACATTGTTGGCATCCAAAGACTTGTAGGCCTTTCACTCTCTCTTCACGTGCACTCAGCTTCACGTTAACTCGGATGTACAAAGACAATATGCGTGGGATTAGGCGTACGCAGTGTACATGAGGCCCCTGGTTTTTTTCTGCCACCTCCCTGCGCGCACATCCTGAATGTTTACAAACATGGTAATTCATCTAAACAATCACCACAACAGATCTATTAATATAGCTGTGTTACCATAGCAACTGTAAAAGTACCACAACAGTTTAATTAAAGTGGTTTACTACAGTATAGTACAAGTATCGTTATACAAACATTTATTTTAAATTATTTACACAGGATAATCTAAATAATTGCTATGCTTGTGTTTTTTTCAGTGAAATCAATTAAAGAAATGAAAAATAAAGCACTATACCATGACCTTTTGACTTGTATGACCTTTCATCCCTCAGATAAATCAGGTGTAGTTGAAGTGTGTAGTGATTGTTTACCTGAGTTCTGCTGTAAGCCTCGTCATTTTCTCCATCATTCTTTAGTGGAGAATCACTGTGGAAACATGTGGAGAATGTCTGCCAAGTGTCAAACAGATCAGATCAGCAGCTGCAGAGTGTGTGTGTAAAGAGAATGGGCAGTTTCTGTTCTCTCTCTCACGCACACGCACACGCGCACGCGCACGCGCACACGCACACGCACACGCACACGCACACGCACACACACACACACACACACACACACACACACACACACACACACACACGTATGGACACTGCAGCTGTAGGTAAATTACATTTTTAACAGTACAAAATAACCTCTAGAAGAACTATTGTGTGATAAATGAGTAACTTTATTTAGTTCATTTTACAGACAGAGGTTAAGCAATACAAATCTGACAAGTTTTAGAGCAATGTAATTGTAATGTAATGCATATTTACATTTATAGTTCATGTATCGTGTATAGACATACACCCAAATACTTCCAGCAGGATAACGCAGCATGTCATAAAGCTCAATCATCTCAGACTGGTTTCTTGAACATGACGATGAGTTCACTGCACTCAAATGGCCTCCACAGTCCCCAGAGCTCAATCCAATAGAGCAGCTTTGGGATGTGGTGGAACGGGAGATTGGCATCATGGATGTGCAGCCGACAAATATGCAGCAACTGTGTGATGCTATCATGACAATATGGAGCAAAATCTCTGAGGAATATTTCCAGTAGCTTGTTGAGTCTCTGACACCAAGGATTAAAGCAGTTCTGAAGGCAAAAATGGGTCCGACACGGTACTAGTCAAGTGTACCTAATAAAATGGCCGGTGAGTGTATGTATAAGTGTGTTTGTGTGTGTGTGTGTGTGTATATATATATATATATATATATATATATATATATATATATATATATATATATATATATATATATATATATATATATAAAACAGACTTTACAATTACACAATTAAAGTGTTAAAAGTATTTAATAATTTATATGAGATGTAATCACCAGATGTCGATCTGCTGATCACTTTAGTATATTTTCCCCTGAAAATACAAAACAATAAGACAAAGAATCTGACAGAAATTTTCAGACAGAGAAAAACAGGAGAAAATGATGTTTATTCATTAAAATACTTGTATTTTTTATAATAAAAACAGCAATAAAAGCACAAAGTGTGAGGAAAGGGGACACATCTACAGAATGCAGATATAAAACAGAGAAGAAGAGTGACAGGAAATATTTACAAAGAATTATTACAGTTATAATAAAGCACTTTTAAAGATAGTTATATTAGTGATATATAAATGAGCTGAAGACTCTTCTGTGATTCATTATAATAAAGAAAAGCTTTGTCTCAGATGTGAATGATTAATAATCGATATATAGGTGTAGTGTATGATAGTGTCCTGAATAAATGTAGAGTAATTCTGATTAATAAGATAAGGATGTGTTTCAGCAGCAGCAGCGGAGCAGGTAATGATGCTTTACTGCTGCCTCCACTCAGATGCAGAATAACGTGGAGCGCTTCTGCAGGATTATAAGAGTGTGTGTGTTCATCTGTGTGTATGTGTGTGTGTTATATATTTGTGCATGTTTGATTATGTATGTGTGAGCATGTTTGTTTGTTGAGTGTGTGTACATTTATATGCATGTGTGAGTGTGTATATATTTGGGTGTGTGCATTTATGTATGCGTGTCTGTATACCTTTATGTGTGTGTTTATGTATTTCTATGCATTTGTAAGCATGTTTGCATTTGTGTGTGCGTATGCACATTTCTGCATGTATACATTTATGTATGCTTGTGTGTGTGTGCGCGCGCGTGTATGTATACATGTTTGTGCATGCATTTATGTGTGTATATTTAAGTGTGCATGTCTGTATGTGCGTTTATAATTATTTGTGTGTCTGTGTGTACATTTATGTGTATGCGTGTGTGTGTGTGTGTGTGAGAGAGACAGTGTTCACTTCTTAAAGAACTTCTTGTTGAGGAGGAAGATGAGCAGGTTGACGTTGACTTTGGCTTTATCAAACATCTTCATCACTGCCACCTCCTCATACTGGAGCTGCAACAGATCCTACACACACACACACACACACACACACACACACACACACACACACACACACACACACACACACACACACACACACACACACACACACACACACACACACACACACACACACACACACACACACACACACACACACACACACACACACACACACACACACACACACACACACACACACACACACACACACACACACACACACACACACACACACACACGTTTGTCTCATTATCTTAGCGAGGACACTACATAGACTTCCATTGTTTTTCTCTCAGGTTAATGATAGTGTCTGTGGTCTAACTCAACCTAACACAGAAACAGCTGCACATCATCAGATACTGATTAAATCATCTGCATTTAGAAGTGCGTTTAGCTAACGAGCAGTGAAATCTCTGAGTCCTCACAAGTATAGATAAACCAGAACACACACTCCTCTGACGCTCACCTGATATTTGAGAGGGAATTTCTCCATGTCCACACCCATGAAGCGCGCCTTGACCAGAAACACCCCGTCCTCCTCACCAGGGACTATATCAAAGATCACGTTCTTGAACCTACAATAAATAAACAAACCATATTTATTATTATTAATAATAATACCAACAGAAAATAATGATAATTACAATACTTCATTTCCTTTTCTGCTTAGTCCCTTTATTAATCTTTGGTCGCCACAGCGGAATGAACCGCCAACTTATCCAGTATATGTTTTACACAGCAGATAAAGAGGGGAGAACATGCAAACTCCACACAGAAGCACCAACTGATCCAGCCGGGACTCCAACCAGCGACCTTCTTGCTGTGAGGCGGCGACAGCGCTACTCACCGCACCACCACACCGCCCCTGTTCTTATTTTATAATATTTAATTATTACATCATGTTATATTATATAGAGGGAAAGAGACAACACGGTAATGCACACAAACACACAGTAACATCAGTTAAAGATATTGCCTGATATCATTACACCACTGAAAACAGCTGTATTTCAGCATCATTACTGCCTCTACAGAAGCACAGCATCCTTCAGAAATCCCTCTGAGGAGGATCAGATGATCAGGGAATATTTTTGATAGTGATACCGGTAAAAAACTCCTGCATTGTGCCGCTTCACGGTTTAATCATTCATTGCATCAGTGAAAGCATTTATTTAATTAATGCTAATTTATTTTTGTTGCTTAAAAGCAATTTAATCAGTCGTGATAAGTCAGGTTATAGTGTGTGTGTGTGTGCGTGTGCGTGTGCATGTGTACGTAAAATGTTTCAAGTTGTATGAGTGTGTGAGAAATGTAAATGTGTGTCTATGAGAAATGTGTGCGTGTGTGTGTTCAGGTGTCAAAGTACATGTATGTGAGTGTACATGTGTCAGAGTGTGTGTGCATGAAAGAGAAATGTGTGAGCGAGTGCACATGTGTGAAAGTATGCATGCGAGTACATGTGTCAGTGTGTGTGTCGTACTGTGTGACGGGCAGGTCTTCAATCTCCAGCAGAACTCCTTTCTCATGCAGGCGTGCAGCGGTGTAGGTGAGCGTCGCCTGCTTCTTCTTCCCTTTATTGTCACTCACTTTCTTCTTGCTGACTTTACTGATGGACAGAGAGAGAGAGAGAGAGAGAGAGAGAGAGAGAGAGAGAGAGAGAGAGAGAGAGAGAGAGAGAGAGAGAGAGAGATACACACGCACACTTCATCAGTTCTAATGTAAAACTTCACTACAGTATCTGCAGCAGGCATCTCTTAAAGGGACAGTTCAGCTAAACATGTATGATCATTTACTCTTGCTCCCGTGTTTAAATATCTATAATGTTTAAGTATATACTGTATTCTACATTTAATAATACTCAAGTGTTTTTTTGGACTGATAATGCACTATAATATGCACAAAGAATATCGACCGCTGTATCCATATCGTATTTTCTTTACTCACTGATATCAATATTGGCCCCCAAAAAATATGGCCACCGCTATATTGAGCGTACCAATTATTATTAATATTACTGTTTATTTATACGTTAGGTTTTTACATTTGAAAAATCATTGCATAAATGTGTTTATAGATTATGTTTATGTATGTACTGTATTTCTATATGCAGTACTAGTACTGTACTATAGTTCACTGTACTATATACTGTATTATAATGTGCATATAAATATTTAAACGTTGGGCGTTACATCCATACCAGTATTTTTTACTCCCTGATATTGCTATCAGCCCAGAAAAAGAAAATCAGTCGGGCTCTGCTGTGAACCATGAAAACAAGTATGAGTGTGTGTGTGTATGTGTGTGTGTACCTGTTGGTGAGGTTGTGCAGGCAGGTGTTGATGTACTGACTGTAATAATCCACCTGCTCCGAGTGGAAGCAGCTTTTACTGTTCAGGCTGTTCAGTGTGTGTTTGAGTTTGACCAGCTCCGCCTGACGCCGCTGACGATACACACGCTGATGACGGATGTCCTGCACACACACAAAAAAAAAAAGTGTATTCACCAGGTCAAAATGTACTGGTATTGCTATACATGTGGGGACATTTGGTGCCCAAAACATAAACACTAGGTCACACACACGCACACACGCACACACACAGTCACACAGACAGACAGACAGACGATCTGCTGAGCATTACCTTTGCGATGAGCTGCAGGATGTGTGTGTGCGCGTCGTGTGAGCGCAGTGTGCCGATGGCCTCCAGCCTCCTGATGTTCCTCTGGATCTTCCTCTTCTTCTCCTCCAGCGTCAGCCTCCCGTCTGCGATCAGAGACTGATTCCTCTTCATCTTCTCTGGCGTTCGAGCGTCTCTCTGAGCGCGCTGGTGCATCAGCCAGCCGTGCTGCACCTCCTGAACACACATTAAGTTAATCGTTTAAAACAGAGATCACAATCTGAAAGAGTGCGATGCTCAAATCCCAAAAGCTGTGATTATTTTAATGCGCCATCAAATATGACAAGTGTGACATGTGAACATCTAAATGGAAAGGTTTTATATTTAATTTATTTAATTGAAAATACTGCTAATACATTTATAAGTGTTAAGTGTGTGTGTGTGTGTGTGTGTGTAAAATGTGTTTTATAAAAATGTTTTATATAAACAAGCACAAATTAAAATCTGCAGACGGTGATGCAGGGATTACATCCCCTGAAAAATGCAGAACTGTAACCATCTACGATTTCAGACACTGGACTTGTGTATTGTTCCTGTGTCTGACTTTATTTTTAATTTTCACACACTTTCTTATTTGTATTTGTTTAATTTATTGGTCATAGAACATGTTGGTAACGTCACTCCTTATTCGTCTGCAACTCATGTGTCTGTTAGTGGACCATCAGCTGTTTCTGACCCAGGATCAGCTACAGCGATGAGGTGTGTGATACATGCGTTTGTGTGTGTGTGTGTGTGTAGTCTCCTGTACCTGATCTCTTGAGGCAGAGACTTGAAGCACCTCATGAAGTGTGTCTCCAGGCTGCGTCCTGATCACATCGATGATCAGCTGCTTAGTGCTGTACAACACACACAAACACAAACACACACACACACACACACACACACACACGATATTACAACCATCATCATTTTAATCATCATCACAACCATCATCATCTTCATCACCATAATAGTTTTCACTATCATTATAATTAACACAATTATCACTACCTCCATCCTCATGATAACCTTAATTATCAATCATCTTAATCACCCATCATCATCAACACCAGAACATCATCTTTTTTACCCTAATCATCACATTTATTCTCATTATCTTCATCATCATAATAGTTTTATCATTGTCGCCATGATAATCCTTCCTCATTACCATCCTCATTACCTTTATTACAATCATCACCATCCTCATAATTATCATCATCATCATCATCTTCTTCTTCTTCACCATCATAATCACAATAACCATCATCATATTCACGTCATAACCTTCATCATTATCATCTTCATCATCATCATCATCATCATGACTGACCTCAGCAGGATCCCCCGTGCGTCAGGCTGGTCATCAGAGCTCTTGAAAACATCAAACTTGCTGGTGAGAGTGAGAGAAACCTCCATCTTATCCAGAGTCTGCTCTGTGTTTGGATCTGCAGAGTTCAGATGACCTTCACCTGACAGACACACACTTTAGAGCTTGGAGCATATACACTCTTATACACCTTAAACCAGGGATTCCCAGACTTTTTTATTCCGGGACACAGCTAGGCAAGTAATTCAATCACAAGACCCACCGCAGGGCTCAACAATAAGGACTGCCCGGTGTCCCGGGGCCAGTGTGAAAGACACTTGGGACGGTAGACAGGATTGTTACTGGCCCCTATCGGCCAGTAACGTTGAGCACGTTTTTTTTTGTTTTTTTTTTGTAACGTGGTAACAACCAGTACAGCGAAAAGATGGCAACATGGCGGCAAAATTAAACAATGAGGCTAAAAGAAAACGTCTGTTTCTAAAGTCTTAGAAGCAGACAATTACATGGGAACAAAATTAAGAAACTGAAAAAAAAAAAAAAAAAAAAAAAAAAACTGTTGTCAGTTTGGCAAGCCATTTTTATAAAAATTATTTAGAATTGAATTAAAATACCAGCACATTTTTCATACTGCTCTTTCATTAGCATAAATTTCATTAGCATTAATTAAATAATTCATTAGCATTTTGCTCATTATACATTTATTAACATATTTAAAATGTTTAAATTCTAGATTCACAGGCATAACTTTGTCATTATTTAAAATATGTGGCTAAGAAATAGCTATTAACTTTTTAGTTTTTTTTTTTTGGTGGGGCCAGTGAAAATTTTGGCAGGGCAAGTAAAAATCTCAACCAATGGCCCAATCGGACCCGTATAAAAAATCCTTAGCGTTGAACCCTGCACCGTAATATTTTAACATAGAAAAATTGGTAAAAATGTATTCATTCAAAGCAGTCAAAAATAAATGGTGTGCGGCTTTTTGGATTTTGCGATTTGATATGCACAAAATGAGGCTCGAAGTGCTTTTTGAGGGATGCTGCCTGTAACTGTGATCATTTTTTGTTGACAAAGATACTCTGCTTTTTTCAGAAGAGAATATGATCAACCTTTGTTGACATATTCAGGATGTTTTGTTGTCAGGTGTCGTTTAAGTTTTAAGGGTTTCATGCTAGCACTTGCAAGCTTTTCTAAGCATAAAAGACAATGCAGGACTTCCTCACCCTCTGGACCTCTGCCAGCAATAACACTGAGATTGAGATAGGACTGATCATATTTCTGTCTGGCTCCTTTTTAGATTTGGTTTGATCTGAAAACATATAAGAAGTCTGCGATTTACCAAAGACTTTGCGGCTGCGGTCATGAGTGCCGCACGCTCCTGACGTAGACACCTGACAGTTCAAAACAAACGAATCATTGACTCAGTCATTCAATGAATGCTTATTCAAACCGTTTCATGTGTTTTATCCTAAATGATTCATTTGAAAAACAGAATCGTCTCTAAAGAGTTGTTCGCTCATTATCGTACGGGTTTTGATTCACCTGATTGTAAATATAGCTGCAGCTATGTGACGTTGCGCGACCCACCTTTGTTCACTGTGTGACCCACAGTTTGAAAACCCCTACCTTAAACCAAAGTCTCAAACTGCCGGCACACCAACTGACGTCAAAAATATACTGAGATTTGGTCCCTAAACACTTTTATTTCTGAATCACTATCATTGTTGAACAGTCACATATAACCACTTGTGGTTTTGACTCCACCTACAGGACATTTAAAGTACTGTTCTATATGTTCAGGTTCCTTTGTTTCTCTCAGACTGAGGTCAAGTAACGCACATGCAGATTATTTCTGGGGCTGATTTAAACATTTAAATTTACGTCCATAAGTGCTCTATTTTGACTGAAGCTCTATTTTTGTAAATATTTAAGGGTCATTTGATTATAATCAGTTTTATACCACCTGTACTATGTTGTACAAACACATCTCTATGGCTTACATGTTGTGCTGGTGGTGTAAATATGATCACTTTGCTAATATTCGATTCAAATGGTCTCATTATTAGATTTTTCTCATGTGCTTATGAAGATTTGTATAAAAAATGTGCATTAGTAATTTGACTGCGGGCTGAATTGAACATGTTAAAGTAAAAGTGAATATATATATATATTAAACACGCCCCTGTATCAAAGTCCCTTTAAAGGCAAGTCATTTGACTTGGCAGCCACTTTTTTTAAACAGCTCTCGGGCATTCTGTTTGAATAGGGAAACATCAATTGTCTAAAACTGCTTGTCAAGCTTACGATTACATTACATATTAGAAATCACCCAATAAAATTAACTACAGCTGTGTCTTTAGTTTCATTCATAAACAACCAAATCACACAAAATCTGCAGAAACTCATGTCTGGTGTGAGCCCTTCCCCCGTAGCATTGTCAATCTACAGCGATCGATGATTGGCTCCTGTACTAGTAGGCGGGGCTTTATGCAACATGTAGTGATCGATAATTGGCTCCGGTACTAGTAGGCGGGGCTTTATTCGACATGTAATGATCAATGATTGGCTCCTGTACTAGTAGGCGGGGCTTTATACCATATTGACCATTACACTTTTCCCCATTCAAAAAGATACGAGTGACACGTCTTATGTATTCTATGGTCTTTGCCTATATACCTTCTTATTTTGTTGTAGTTTTACAAAAAAATAAAAATAAAAAAAAAATAAATCAAAAAAATCGCCAGTAAAGACACTAAAGGGCAACTACTGTCTTACGCTATCTGTTAAACTTTTGGTTAAGCAATAAGGGTGTCACGATCCTCCAAATCCTTGATTCGATTACATTTTCGATTCTAAAGGCACGATTCGATTCGATTATGAATAATTCATTAATTATTGACCAATTAATTATTTGTAGCCTACCGTTTAAACTACCTGACCTGCATGGTCTTTGTTTTACCCATAAACAAATCATACAGTAAATGAATAAAGGTAAGATACACACATAATTACCACCTGTCAATCACTTTTTCTGCGGGACTCGTGAATAGGCAGTGATCTGTGTCGTTATAATGGCGTCGGTAAAAAAGAGGCACAACCAACAGGAACCAGCCAACAGTATCTGAGGTGTTCGCTAAAATGACTAAGTACAAGTGAGTGAAAGATTGAAGCAGTCCTCTGACTGCCTGGACCTGCTGTCTCGAGCGCATGGCTGTGTGTGCGTCTGTGTCTGTGTGGTCACGTGATGTGCATTTTCAGAGGTAGAGAGGAAGGAGGGCTGCTCAGAAATGCCACACGCCACTGTGGATGTCAAATCGTTGTAGTTCTAAAATGCCAATTAAAAACAAAGACAGTGTGAACAGGGCCTGAGTGTGAACTTTTCGCCAGCGGATTTGCAACGGGGGCGGGTGGAGGATCGCGATGCCGGTGTTGTCTATCGGACGAACCGTACGTAATACGTACATAGCAGAGCTTGCAAAACTGTGTTTTTTTTGTCGACAACACGAACGGTCAACATAACTCACTGGAAATCCAAAATGCTTCCACACCGGCGACTTCATTGAAAGAGGAGAGGGTTTAAGCTCTGTCGACGGGTCTCCTGCTTCTGCAGTTCAACAAGCCGGTTATTTTCCCGCTTGGCAAGCCAAGCTGACGTGACATGGGGGCGTGGCAGCATCGACGATTCTATTTTTTGATTCGATAATCGAAATTGAGCATAAATTTCCATCGATTTCGATTAAAAATCGAAATCGTGACACCCCTATTAAGCAATAATTGATTAGGACAGAATAATAACAATTATTATTATGCCTATTATTAATTTGTAGTATTTTCATAGCAATTTTAACTCCCCCTTTAATATGTATAAGAAACAAAAAAGAGGAGTTTTGATACTCAGGGGAAGAGGTTTCCACTTTTTTTGTGTTTGAATGCTAAAGCGGCCCTTCTATGAATCGACAGTCACTGATATGCCCCCCCCCGCCAATTCGAGTTTGAGACCCCTGATCTAAATGGTCTGAGATTAGATTAAAAGCACACATTGTAGTGGTTCACAGACTAAAAACACTATGTAGGGAGCACACAGGGCTTTGTGTTTGTGTGCATGTGTGTGAGATGTACCAACAAGCTCCTGAACAGACGGCACTGATCCCAGATCATTCAGCAGCTGCAGAAGAGGGTCAGACTGATCTGAACACAGACTGTCCTGATGCTCCAGCAGCAGCTGAACACACACACACACAGGAGAATATATTTTAGAAATCCATGCACTGCATTACATCACACATATTTATAATTAACATGTTGTTTTCCTTATTTAATCTACAGCACATCCTATATTAGCAATTATTTAATATATTAACATTTCAGCAGCAAATATCAATACATGTATGGACCTTTGCATGTATGTGCAAGGAGGATGCTTCGAACTTCCGGTCGGCAGCTGGTTCCAACCAATCAGCACGCTTTATTGTGAATGAGGTGCAACTTCATTAATATGCATGATAGAGCTTCCTTCTACCCGTTACAGCATTCAGAGAGACGCCATGTTGTGTGGCCATCCGTAATTCAAACAAGTGGAGGAAGTAGAACGAAGATTTTGTTTTCATTTCGCCATGATGAGAGCACCGCTCGCGTGTGGAGCCACATGTGTGGATTACAGTGCTCTGCTGACACGCCACAGAGAAATGTTAGTAAGGAACATTTTTACTCGAGAACTTTTCACATCTGGAAATATTGAAATCCAGATTCGCCGCTCGTCTTCTTTTATTAAAAACGTGGCTCCAGTTGGTGTTGATGGTCAAGTCTACAGATTAGGTAAGTGTGTGATCAGTGTTCTTTGTTGATGTTTCTCCAGATGGCAGAGTTAGTATGGTCAGCAGTGCTCTTTCAGTTATTAAAGACATTACTATTAGTTACTGAGTAGTTTACAGTAATATTACTGCAATATTATGGGCTGAAAATGCTGTGTTCGGTGTCTTTTTAAACAGTTGTACAACAGTTACTGTACATCTGTCCTCTGAACCCAGAGTGCGGTGTGAGGTGCCAGACCGATGTTTACACAACAGATGTAGCATGCTAAAGCCTAGTTCACACTACAGGATTTTAAACATCAGCAGATCGCTGTGCTGTTCACACTACATGAGTTGACTTTGTGTCTTTTAATCTCTGTGGTGTTCACACTACGCAACACTCCGTGAATGATCCACAAGAGGGGGGTCACACACTACATGATCTGACAACAACTCATTCCCCATCAGTTAATTCAAGCTACCAAACTACAGCCAATGAATTTGAGGGAGGAGTCAGCAGAAAAAGCTGAACACTATTGGCTGCTTGTGTGCTGATGACATCACTGACAGCGTTTCAAGCTTTGGAGAAAGCATTTAAAAACATCGTCAAATCAGCGGATTTATCAGCGCATTAATCACTCATCTGCAGGCTCCAGTGGATAGATACACAGAGAGTTAATTTTTGTAATTTTATAACTCTTTGAAATAAAACTAACAAATAACACCCTGCCGCTTTCTAACTATCAGTGTATTTCTTTCGGACATTGTCATTTTTTATTACAAAACAGTAAAGAACTGAGCATTTCTGCCTTAAATTACCGTATTGGTCAACATGACTACATGCATGTCTGATACTTTTCACTTTGACTTTAAATGTGTGTGCATTTCCTTGCCTGGCAACTTCCTGCTAACATAAACAAAACTTTCTGATGGCAAAAACATCAATTTATCATCAATCATCAATAGCTCCTGTTTGAAAGTGAAAATGAAAGCCAAGACCTTTGCATGTTTTAGTATCTTAACTACATATTTATAGGCTGTATTACCAAAAAAAGATGATATTTTTAGGGTAATGGTGTCATTAAATATGATGCCAGACATTCAAAGCTTAATTTTAATATCTCAATAATAGCTTTGAATGTAAATATGTTGTGACAGTATGGCGTTTATATGAGAACGGTCAGGATGAGCAGTATGGTAATTCTAATAGTTACAGAATTCTAGTTCAACTGTTAATATATCCTCCTCTCATGTCTGTGCAAACACAGAATGAAGCGAGTGCACCGATGCCCATTCTGACCAATCACAGATGTTTCTGCTGAGCACACAGGCATTCAGCTCATGCTGATCTGCTCTCTCATTGGCTGCAGCTCGTCACTACATCTGACCACACGTGGGGTTGAGTCGGCCGACAGCTCTGGAATATTTAGCATGCTGAATGTTGGATTTCCGTCTGCGAGGTGTCGGCGACGCATCAGCGAGCCTCGTTTATGCGTTGCTCAGTAGTTCACACATAAAGAGCGGCGAGCGCCGAGCACCCGCAGATTTCTTCCCGATCACAGCCCGATCTGTCGGCGAGCTCGTTAACTTCCAAATCGGGCTCAAATCAGGCTCAAAATCCTCTAGTGTGAACTAGGCTTAAGATGACAACAGTCCACTTTTTACCCAGTGCAGTATTTGTGGCAGCACAGCGGGGTTTTTATTAGCTATTTGTTTATTTCAGCAAATCCAGTTGGGAATAACAACTAGCATTGTGAGACTTCAATGTTGGCCTCGTCAGGAGCATCTCCACTTTCTCCTGCATTCACTGGTGTGTTTGTGTTAAAAGGGTAAAACTGACCAGACAGTGGACCTGCACGGTCATCAACCAGATAATGTGACTGAGGAGAATCTAGTGGAGAGAAATCCTCCACTTAAACACTGCTCTACGAATCGCTCTTCATCTCCCCTCGTCTGTGCTTGAGTTGCTAGCCACAAATATTGAAACTCCCCTTTTCATGCACACCCTTCCCTCCTCCTTCACTCGCCACTCCCACCTAAACAAAGCTGGACATACCCACTATCCTGACTTATTTCAAACGAGAGATGTGATGGTTCATAACCCCTTAAAAGCATGTTTCCATAAGCTCCAGTGTGTGCTCATGTACTGTGCTGTAAGTGAGTCTGTACCCTGTGAGTGTTGAGGAGTTCGCTGATGGAGATGTAGATGACGGGTCTGTTGAGGATCAGAGTCTCTGAGTATTCATCAATGCTGAAGCGCTCCTCCGGCTCGGGCACATCACACACGGCACGCAGGAACTTCCTGTAGCAGGAGAGGGGGCGGAGCCATCAGACAGGAAGTGCAGGCGTGGGTAACAACAGTGAAAATTATATTTACATATTCATTCACTCATTTTCTTGTCGGCTTAGTCCCTTTATTAATCCGGGGTCGCCACAGCGGAATGAACCGCCAACTTATCCCGCAAGTTTTTATGCAGCGGATGCCCTTCCAGGCGCAACCCATCACTGGGAAACATCCACACACACATTCACACACACACACTCATACACTACGAACAATTTAGCCTACCCAATTCGCCTGTACCGCATGTGTTTGGACTGTGAGGGAAACCAGAGCACCCGGCGGAAACCCACGTGAAGGCAGGGAGAACATGCAAACTCCACACAGAAACGACAACTGAGCTGAGGCTCGAACCAGCGACCTTCTTGCTGTGAGGCGACAGCACTACCTTCTGCGCCACTGCCTCACCCTCACATATTTACATATTTACATATTCACATATTTACACATGCAACTGATATTTACACATGGCATGAAGTTTGCTACACGTACACGACTGTTCACGGTTCATTCACAAAATCTGTCATAAATACTATTCCAGTGTTGTGTAATGGTGATTGGTCAGCATCCGCTCTAACTGAAATGCATGGATGTTTTCTCCCACCTCGACTCTGCATCGCATGCTCAGTGATGTGACTGATGCAGATGTACACATTGCGATATACTGTGCAGCTGAAGTCTCACCTGAAGCGGCTGTGAGTCTGTGTGATGTACTGGTTGAGCGCGTGCAGATGTGCCGAGTCTCCCTGGAAGTGTTTGAGCGCTGCGCTGTGCTGCAGGATTCGAGCGATGGAGCCCAGAGTCCTCCGCTGACCCGGGAGAAGAGCAGAACCAGCGCTGAACTCCACCACATCAAACCCATCCGGAGCCACGATTGCAGGATTCATGTAGCGGTAGTAGATCAGGTTACCCACGATCTGAACACACAAACACACATACAAATATATGCATGCATTTGAATAAATAGTTCTTAAATAATATTGTAAGATCCACCCAGTTGGCCCAATGCCGGCGTCCACAGGTGGATGAAGGTTTAATGCCTGTTCGGTCTTTCCAGTGCACAATGTTGATTTATATTAAACTTAACTCATATCTGACTCCAATTTTAATATGAGGTGGTTTAGAATATTAATATATTTATCCTCGTTTTATCTGACTCCAATCATAAAACATTAGGAAGATTATATCAATATGTAATTTAGATAAATGTTTGAACCTTTTGTCTTCACTAGTAACTATTACATCCGTTCATTCGGGTGCTCATATCGCTCAGAGAAATCGCCTCGGCCGAAGGCGTCCCTCACGGTCACACTCCGGTCAGTCTTGAATATTAAACAGAGGTAATTGACTAATACTTTAGATGGCCGCTACCAGCGCGCTCGTTCTAAAATACTTTAGTTAGTCCCGCTTAGATGTACACCTTTGAGTTAAGACAATCATCATTTCTAATTAGAGGTTAGGGCATTAATATAAATGTACCCGACTACTGGACTCTATAGTAACTTTGGTTTTCACCAAGCCCATGGTTTCCCATATGAACTTAATTTAGAATAATATTACCTTCAAACAAAGGTCGGGTACCCAATCTAGGTTAGTCGTGCAACACCTTGTTGACCTAGACGGAAGTTATCGCCCTTTCCACCTAAGTACACATGAATCAATATCAAGAGTCAGCCGGATCGCTAAAACACAATTAGTGTGCCCAATGCTCCATCTCAACTGGATTTTAGTCCGTCTACTGACCTGACGCAAGACGTGCGGAAACAAGGATACAGCGTAATCTACTTGAATTAATAATTACAGAGTGAGCAAAATATGGTCAAACATTACAATTTATTAGTCAGGTAAATGTATTATGCCAATTCAATCAGTCAATTCATAAATGATCAATACAAAACATCAAATTATCAAAGATAAATCCAAGATGAAAAGATGCATATCCTGACTTTGAAATATACATAACATGGAGCAGGCTCCATGTTATGGGCTGATCTGGTTAGGCAGAATCGCACTGAGCCTTTCTCAAACCTTACCTTAAATAATCCAAGAATTCCCTCAAGGAAGAGGGTGTGTGTATATAAAAGTCACACCCTTCACAGTGGTTCAAAAGATGCCTGAAGTTATATATTTATTGTTTTGATTATGTCTGTTTCTGAGAGAATGAGACCATTGTACCAATCGCACTGAGACATTTCAAATGATATCAAACATAATAGTTAAAGTCAGTTTGGTTGATCTAGAACATTCAAACATTGAAATGACCATATGTGTGAGATGGGGTGGATGAAGCTGAGTTTCAGCAGACTCAGATGCAAATGCAGCAGGAACTGGTTTTTCCCGCATTCCCCCCTGCTGGGTTGTGGAGTCAATTGGCCCTGTTTTCAGCTCATGTTTTGAATTGTCAAAGACATCAAAAATATTTGTAATATTTCAATTCTTACAATATATATTTACTTAATGTGCATGTAATAGACACCACAGTTAAAGCATCAATAAACTGATCATAATGACATGTAGAATTACCCGAAGAGAGCATCATCACACTAGTGACGCTTTATTAAAGCAATACTATAAGCATGAATGCAACCATTCATTCATTGGTTTTAAATATATTTAGTAAACAAGCACTTTTGGGCTCTCATTGGCACTACCACTGTATAAATGTTTAACTCTTGTGTATTGTTCAGATTGACACGCCTTTGGTTATGTTGGTGCTGTGTTTGTCCGATTGACTTCTATTATAATCACATTTATTGATTGTAAAGTCATGACAGTAGAGGTCTGCGCGGGACTCATTTTTTAGTCCTGCTCCCGCAAGGTTGTATTCCACACCCCAGGGGCACCTTCTGGATTTTAATCCAAGACACACACAAATCCAGCACCGCCCGCCCCCTTCCGATGGCTGTTATTTTAGTATTCAAACATTAAATAACGAATGCATCAAGTAAAATAATAACAAATATTTTTTTATAATTTAGCAAAATTCTGCCCTTTTTATCTTTGCATATTTGTTATTTTATCTTTGTGATTTTTATTATTTTAATGTCTTCATAATTAAAGCTATAGACAAATTCCTGCTTGACATTTTAGAAAATATTTGGCGTAGCTACCCAGTATGCTGAGAACAAAAAACAAACAAAAACACAGAAACATGTTACACAGGGTCTCTGCAGATATCATAATGTCACATTTAAGACCTTTTTAAGACCATTAAGTATTAAAGTATTAAATATAAGACCTATATCGCAATATCCAAAACACATGAGAGAAAATGTAAAAGCACAAAATTAGGGGTAAAATAAAGTTATTTAAATTGAACAGTACTAAAGTCAGGTTTAATGCACCATTGAACCACAGAAAAAACAAACATCTTCATTCACTATTGAGATATTTTTTTTTAAATGACAGGGGGCGCTCCAAAAACACTGAAAGTAAAATCAGACGAATAAAAAGATAATCATTATCACTGAAGATGTTTTTGGGGGCCTCTTTTTTGTTGTTTTAACAAACTTATCCCTCAGGTTTTTCCAAAGTTTTAGAAAAAATATCTTCCTTTTCCATGGCTGTTGCAATTTCTAGTCAATAATTATTGGTCATTCTGGCGAGCAGAAATGTAACCGTGATAGAAAATAGGTAAAAACTTGGTAAGGTATTATAGCCTACTGTACTATTAAATTTTCAAATAAATCCCACTATCAATCCCATTTTATCTCTAAAATAAAGTGAACTAGTGTCTGCTGTACAGCGTTTTGTAAAGTACAGTAAAGTACTTCAATTACTCTGTTGTGGTAATACTATAGTTGCTATGGTAACACAACAAGTGTATTAAAAACAAACTACCCAGTGCTATAGTTTTTTTTTTTTTTTTTCAATATAGGGTATATTTTTCTACAATTCAACACACTTTACTGTAGTAAAACTACACTGTGTTTCATTTTATCAGTTCACTATTCCTAATACTACAGTATGCTGAAGCATCTCTGGAAAAGCACGAAAGGAGTCTGACGGAGCGAGAGCAGGTCATTCGCACGTGAGCAGCCAGTGTTTTGAGAGCTCGCAAGCAGTTTTATCCATGAACAAAGGAAACCGGTGCGTGAGCAGAGATTCGCTCTCTCGCATTACAGCGCTCCCGACTTATAAAACTGCGCTTGCGACATTTGTCAGTGAAATAACAGCATACTCTGAGTTACTCTGAGTTTAACATCAGAAAGCTGATTGGTTATTGCAAGTTGACCTTTTTGTAGTTGTAATACCGCAAATTACAATTGGACTAGTGAAATAAAGAACTACAACACCCCAAAAACCTAGCAACAACAACAAAAAGAATTTAAATGAGCATAAGATGTAGCATTACATGGACATCGCAAAAATAAGACCTGTGCAAAAACATTTAAGACCTAGAACAGCGAATTTAAGACTTTTTAAAGCCATAAATTTAGATTTTTAAATTTTAGACTTTAATACTTTAAGACCCCGCGGGGACCCTGTTAGACTTTCTCTGGTGACGGCCGACATCAAAACATGCCGTAACCGTCCTTAAGGTGGTAAAGCACTGGCATTACATCACAAAACAAGCCGTCTGGCTTGACTGAAGCGCAGTTCTTTCCTAGTTGTTCAAAGAGTCTGCAAGTTTGTGTTTCATGGATATAGGATGTAGCTATAGGTTTGTGAGCATCGATGATGTTAAGTGTGTCTTTATTCAATGCACAGCAGAAAAAAAAAAGTCTTTCAGCGGTGCATGCAGCTGTTGGTAATGTTCTCTCTGAGTCCTCAGTGGAGAAACAACCGTAACCATACCCAAATGTTCTCAGAATGATTTGGCACGATAGAGGAAAAGCAGGCAGCTGTAGTGCATACTGTTTAATAATCAATTTAAATTATGTCACAAATAAATAAATACATAAATAAATAAATAAAAAGCAGCATTAATTCCTGCCCTCTCATGGTAGGTATGCACAGTGCGTACTGTTGTACGGCTGCAGGCGCCACTGCCACGCCCAACCACTCCTGCTGTATATTCAGGCTCTGTTCACCCGCTGCCTGCTCAGAATAATTGTCTACCCGACTCAATCGTTCGCAAATTTAGATCTGGTTTCCAAAATCTCACGCTTAAATTGGGCACAACCAAAAAAGAGAGAGAGATAACAGATAACAGTGTAGGCTGTGCAAGAATTGTAGGCTAAATGTCAGTTTTGTTGTCAGACGTGAGCGCCGACTTAAACGTGAGCTTAAAGTTTTGTGACTGCTAGAGTAAAACTTTGAGGTATTATCACATCGCTCAAAGGGTCATGTTTTTGCATCTATGATGCATAAAAAAAGACCAAGAACAGTAAACTGAACGTTATCTAATGCAAGCTGAAGGACACCGCATCTTCACTGTGCTCTGCCATGGTAAAGTTCGCTCTGAGGACCGTTATGTAGATGATGCATGCTCAGACTGTGCAAATAAAAAGCACCTGCAGAAAGCACTGGTCATGTGTTCATCATGTGTAGCCTGTTTGCACGAGCAAATCGTGAGCGGCATGTGCGCAGTGCATATATGGAGAGCAGAAGCAGCGCGCAGGCGTTTGCATTTCACACTGACTGCGTCTGCAGTGCACAGTTCATCGACAGCTGCTGCACAGATCAATCGATCTCTGTCTATTCCATCTAGTTACCCATCTATAAATAAATACATTTTTTTTTACTTTTCATCTGCACCAAGCCCCGGGGCAACTTCCTCCTGTGCTGTTTCCTTAACCTGCAAGTTTTTATTTTACAAATCATACAGATCCTACAGAACTGTCAGCTTCTCACGCTCTGAGGAGTGTCACTCATGTCTTTTCAGGTGCACACAGTCAGAAGACAATCGCCTGTGATATCATGACATTTTGTTTTTGATTGTCAGGATGATGTAGGCCTATAGTTATAATAATATTATTTATACGATATTGTTATTATTATGGTATTTATACATGATCAAACTAGTGTGCAACTTAAGCAAGACGGATACTAAAATGGTTTTAAATTAGCTTTTGTAGTTCGGGGCCAAATAAATATTTGTTGCCATTATTATTCATTTAAGTTAATTTGATTGAATATATATAAATCAGTGGATATTATTGATGCATTGATTGGATAAAATTGCTTTTTTACTTTGAGTGCTGAAACACAGAAAGTTAAGGCCAAATTAAGCCTCAAAATCAGCCTAGGGTGGATGAAAACAACCCAACCGCACACAAGAGGTAAATATTTAGATGCCAAAATTAGACTGTTTTTACCTAATGAAGGATTCACAAACCTTGTAGAGCTCGTCTTCAGTGGCCTGAGGAAACTTCTCCTTCAGTGTGTCCCTCAGAACTTTAGCAGTGTAGCGTAACCCGTACCTGATTGAGAACACGCACAGACAACACATAATCCTTCAGACACAAGATCAACACACTGCAAAACATGCTTTCCTTACTCAGAGTTTGTCTTGTTTCTAGTCCAAATATCTAATGATTCTTCAATCAAGAAGCGTTTTCTAGACGAGCAAAACATACAGTCTTGTTTTCAGAAATGAATGAAAATTAGGAGGGTTTCTCCTTAAAACAAGCTAAATAATCTGACAATAAGGGAGAGAAAATAGAACAAAACAAGATTATTTTGTTGTGATCTGTGTTGAAGAAATTTAGTCACTTATGAGTTTTTACAAAAGAGAATTCAACACAAAACAATTATTCTGACCCACAAAAAACCCGTTAAGACAGGTGCGGTTTCGGGTCATTTTAAATAAGCAGAACTAACAGCAAGTATTACTGAAATCAAATATTGACATTATTAGACGATCATAACTCCTCTGGGTGTGTGTTACGTACGGCAGTCGGTGTGTGTTGCTGATGATGGCGTTTAACACACGCTCTGTCAGGTTCTTCAGGTTAGTGATGGAGACGTTCAGCCGGTGCTGGACCTCAGAGTGAGACAGAGCCTGATCCACACTCACCTCATACGGCAGACAACTGACACACACAGACAGACACACACACACAGACGTTTGTTTTTGTGAAAAGCGGGTACACTACATAGGTTTACATTCATTTTACACTGTTCAGACCGTATATTGTATTGTATTGCCCTCACCTCTAGATGCGCACACACACACACACACACACACACACACACACACACACACACACACACACACAGAATCACCACAGACACACACACAGATGTTTGTTTTTGTGAAAAGCGGGTACATTACATAGGTTTACATTCATTTTATACTGTTCAGATCGTATATTGTATTGTATTGCTCTCACCTCAAGATGTACACATACACACAGAATCACCACAGACACACACATACACAAACATGTGATTTAAACAAATTTTAAATGCAATCAAAAGCAGAATGTCTGAATAAATGCTGCAATAATGCAAATAAAAGCAACATCTCATATGAGCCCAGAGTCCTGCAGATTTAACCCGCAGCTCAAGATGTTGAATAATAGTAAAGCAGAATAATGCAGTGTGTGTGTGTGTGTGTGTGTGTGTGTGTGTGTGTGTGTGTGTATACCTCTTCTGGCCCGTCTGGCTCTCGCTCTGGTTGACCCAGCTCTTGTAGATCTCCACTGGGTCGGTGCGGATGTTGAGCGATCGGTCCTGCAGGACGTCTCTGATGGCAGGACCCAGGATGTCTTTCAGTGCGTTCTGACCGCGAGCGTGACGGTAGAAGCTCACCAGCATCTTGATGACGGTCGGACTTCCTGTGATCACTTCCTGCGGCCGGTCCACCTTCACACTGCACACAGCATTTATATACATCAGAGGACAGACTGACGTCATTTCTCCAACATTCTTCAGAGTATCTTGTTTTGATAATATGTGACCTCATGGTGTGAGCCAGGGGTGTTCAATTGGTTCTGAACTCAGCCGCTGAGGCAATTTGTTCCGGACTGCCCGATTGCTTTGGGCCAGCATGCGAGACACTCGGGCCAGTGTACAAAATGGTTACTGACCCGATCGGGCCAGTGCTGCCTTGTCACAAAAGTTTGGCTGCCACCGTCTGTCAGGTGCGTGCAAGTACAATTTTAGGGTGCTTTCACACCTACTGTAGACGTTTGTTTAGGAATCTCTCATTTCCCCATTAGTGCGGTTCGTTTGGTATATGTGAATCCAGCAATCGCGCTTGCATCTGCGTCAAATCAATCAGTCCGGGATCGCCTGAATGAGATGGTCTCTGCTCGATAGCACAGATCGATTATGGTGAGAAAACACCCCAGGCTATATCACAGTGTATAATGGTTGTGTAATAGCCATATATACAGCTATATGAAGAGAGAATGATGAGCAGGGCGGGATGTCATTCCTGCCGGTAAATGTGCACTTCATGTCTAAAGTGAAAGTGAAAGCATGATGAAATATTACTGAGAGCTGTTTATCCTTTAGGAAAATTGACCGAAGTTACCATCTGACCATTTTTCCATATTTTAATCTTCTGGTATGCTGTATTAGGCCTTTTGTTTTTATCATTTCTGCACTGACAGCTCGAAAGAAAGACCAACATTGATCAGCCTTCATGATCTGATGCAGCCTCTGTTATGGTTCTCTGTAATTTAAGCCTATAATGCAGAATTCTAGCCAACGTTTCTTTAATAGATTGATTAATTCAATAGATAGATAGATTTTTACAAAACCTGACAACTGAAATGAGGCTCTGTATGAGATAGTCTGACCTCTCTGATTTTTATTTGGTGACTTTGTCTGTGGGTTTTAAAATCAACCTTTTGCTTATAAAATATTCTATACACAACTGTTCAAAAGTTTGGGGTCAGTATGATTGTTAAATATGTTAAAATAAGCATCTCCTGCTCACCAAGGCTGCATTTAGTTCATAAATACAGCAAAATTGTGAAATGTTGCACTATAATAACTGTTCAAAAGTAGTTCATCATTTAATTTAATCATTTGACCAGTGATTTTAAAGATGAATTTTCAGCTCCATTACTCCAGTCTTCAGAGTCACATGATCCTTCAGAAATCACTAATATTAATTAATATTGTTGTTATTATTATTATATTATTGTTATTATTGGTAATAGTAATAAAAGCAATAATGTCTGGAATACTCGAAACTACTATATTTGAAACTACATACAATAAGAAAGCAGTTATTAAAATTTGTAATAAATATTTAACAATTTAACTTTTTTCCTTTACATTTAATAAATGTAGCCTTGATGAACTGAATAATTTTCCTTTAAAAAAAACATTAAAAATTAATAAAACTTTTGACCAGTTCCGTGTGTGTGTGTGTGTGTGTGTGTGTGTGTATGTATGTATGTGGTTGTGTGTGGTATGCATGTATACGCGCACACACACACACACACACACACACACACACACACGCTATCAAATAGCTATTTACTTCTTTTTTTCTTGAAAATTTTGGCAAGAAAAAATAAATAAACAAAATTTTTAAAAAATATTCAGAACCACTGGCCAGCATGGCCAGTACAAAAAATCCTTAGCATTGAACCTTGGCAATGCACTGCTTTTGTTGTGCTCTAAATTACAACATTTGAATGTTTGTTAAAAAAATTTAATAAAATAAATAAATAAATAAAAAAACACATTGTACAGTGCACTGATGTTGTGTAGTTTCAGAATACAATATATCAACATTTTAATGTAGAAAAAGCCAACCTGGGTGTCTTTATGAACACAAATACAGCCTATGGGCTCTTATATTGCTGTTGTGTTATCACTCATATTGCAAGTCATATCTTTCCGGACCCTTTATTTGTGATGCTTTTCATGAACCGACCCCCATGACAAATTAACTGAACAGCCCTGGTGTGTGTGTGTTCGTTCATACGTGATCTTGGATTGTAAGCAGTGTGCAAATTATACATTTGCACCCTTGATGTAAGCAGTGTGTGTTCATGTGTGATCTGGTGGTTTAAGCCGTGTGTGTGTGTGTTCATACGTGATCTCGTGGCGCAGCGCCGCAGTGAAGAGCTGCAGCAGCAGGAAGGCCTCTCTGCAGTCGGAGCCGTAGTTGAAGAGTGTGAAGATCACCGTCTCCATAAACCTGGTGCTCTTATTCTGCGGCATCAGGAAGATCAGCTGAGCCAGATACAGAGGCTGCGTCTACACACACGCACACAGAAAGAAACACATGAAGGGAAATTCTCAATAATACAGGGGTCCGTTCTTCGTACCACGCTTAAATGATCTAAGATTATTTGGCAGATCCTGGATCTTTTCATCTTGATAACTGATCTCTGGCTAATTTGGTTCTTCAAACAAGTTCGCGAATCAGATTAGAATGTCTGGATGAACTGATCTGAGATCTGCGTGTGTTGTGAAGGACAGATCTATCAATCCTCGAAATCATGATCAGCAATGCAGCGATTGGCTGACGGCACAGCAGCGTAATGACATCATCTGATTAATATTCAATTATCCATGTGAGCAAAATTACATCAAATTAGCAGTAAACGGTTTGTTAAATATGACACGCAATAACCTTCCACATTTGTTGTGAGCTGCAGGCTTTACACTTTCATTTGTCAAGACAAGAGTATTCATCATGTATTTCAATGCAAATCAGTGTATTTAGTTCTACATTTAGAAAAGATTTTCTTTATAATAGTAGCCGTTTTTTAATCGGTGTAAAGAATAACTGGTTGTTTACAAAAGCATTTTGATATTGGTAAAGGCGTCTGCAACTTTTGTGAAGCATCAAATCACTGGCATATTAACTATCAAAACATGTTCATGACTGCATAAATGTATTATTGCTTTAAAAAAAAAAAGTCACATATTCTGCATTTCTATTATACACAATTTGTACTAAAGCGATCTAAAAAGTTCATATCAATAGGTTTTCTCTTTGCACCACCAGGTGGCAGTCTTTGTACTTTCATTTCGGGGGTGCAGATTGCATACGTTTTATTAATATGCATAACTTTATTTATTTTATTAATGACTATAACTTTATATATATATAGTTAAAAAATATGTACCATTTTCCCAAGTGTATATAACTACTACTGTAAGAAAATATCAGAATTCGGAACATACCTTCTGTATTATCTTTGCTTGAACTGAGCCGATTTAATCCTGTTTATATGAATTGAACCTGCTCCCGACCAGGTTTGACCTAGCAGAATTGTTGCCATGACAACAACTCTCGGATCAGCTTTGAAGAACGAAACGATCCTGGATCGTGTCAAATCGTCAATATCCAAATCCAGCTAACCGAGTAATCCACGTACGAAGAACGGACCCCAGAGGACAAATTTGTATAATGTCATTTTATGATCCAAGAAATACAACATTGAAGTGGTTTATAAGGACATGCCTAATGTCCTTGTAATTCAAAATGCTTAAATATCATAATTAACAGTTTTATTTACATTCAGATTGTCCACAGATGTGCTGTCAGGGTTGGGTTAGGAATAGGAGTGGTGGAGGAACATATAATAAGCATATTTCACTGCATAAAATACATCTGAGTGTGTGCGTGTACCTGCAGCAGGTAGAAGAGGTGCTGATAGGCCTCCAGTTTCTCCCTCTTCTCTTTACTGAGAGCCTTCAGACCCTTGTGTTTGTCCAGCGCCATCATGTCACTCAGCTGCTCCTTATTCTTCTTGGTGAGCTTCTTACAGTGAGACACTACCTCCTGCGCACACACAGTCAGTCATTGATTGATTCAGTAAAGCGATTCCTAAAAAAAATCCTCATAGACTTATGCATTCTGACACACTGATGTACACATTTGACACTCTTCACACAGATAACATTGGTCCTGTTTTACATCCGTCACTATGGTGACACACAGGTGTTTGTAGAAAAGAGCACATAACCAAACTCCATAATTCGGATCAAAGCCTGAAAGGGTCAGTTAGCTAGAGCTAGTGCTATTATGAGCTCAAACTTCACTCCACGCTCGGAGACTCATCTGGTAGAAAGAGTCAGAACAGGTCTGCTTTAACTCTCTGCTGTAGTATGTCTGTCAGGATGGTGTCTCTCTGACCTGCAGCGTGACTCTGTTGCGCACCAGCAGGCCGATCTTCAAGTCCATCAGGTCCAGGTCGGCCTCCAGCTGCCGGTTTGCTCGTATGGTTCTCACCACGTCCTCTCTGAGGCGCAGCAGCTCTCCCTCCTGCCGGATATCACTGTCCCCGAACTCCAGCAGATGAGCAAACTTGCGCACCACAGACAGAGGAGGAGTGCTGGAGTGAACTGAACACAATAAACAATGATGATTACAAACACATTAAACACTGATGAGTATGCAATAAACAAACACTGGCAATTATGCAAAGCACAGGCGATTACACGAACACTGGCGATTACACACATATTAAATTAATAAACAAACACTGGCAATTATGCAAAACACTGGCGATTACACAAACACAATATTTCAGAACCCCGGGTTGCCAGATGATGGAAAACAGTGCATTTAATTTCACCCATGAAGGCTATCAATGTGTGCAGACGCAGCTGAAAATGCTCCCTATAGAGGAAGGCAGCCGCCTCCGAAATCAGACGCAGATTCAGAGTTATAAATCCACAAGAGGTCGCTGTTAATTAGCAAATAATAAATAACTGAGCAGATTACAGTGTAAGACTATCTTTAGGCATGGTCACTCACAGGAGTTGTCAATCTGGCAACTTGATTGTGTGTCATGTTGTTGAAGTGGTCGGGTGAAAAAAACCCTCTTCAACATTTGAATCTGCACTGCAATACCCATTTCCACCACTAGGTCCTACATAATGCACCCGTATTAATTATAATAATCTAATACATTCATTCATAATATTTCATTCATTCATAGGAAACAGCTTTCTAAACCACAAAAACGTTTACATTAGTTTTGATCACATATGCAGCCTTGGTGAGCAGAACAGAATATATATATCTCCAAGACTTGATGTTAAGTTTATCATGTTTATGTATTCAGTGACTGACCCAGTAGGCGATACTCCTCTCGGGTTCTACTGGCTCTGAAGAAGGCCTGGATCCGGATGATGGCTCCAACCTGACAGATAAATAAACTCTATGAACACACACACACACACACACACACACATACGCACACTCATTATTATGGCGGTGTGTGCACTCACGTGTCTCCTGAAGTACGCCAGACGGGCCAGATATCTCCTGCGGGCGATCCACATCTTCACTGTGGCCTGAATCTGACAGTACAGAGAAACACACACCAGCTTAACCACACATGCATGTATCTATGGATGTTGTGTAGTGATGCAATGAAAGGATTTTGAATTAGAGGTTATAACGGCAATTTAATCATGAACCACACATATCTCTGACATGCTTTATTATTGGAGAATGTGTGATTTAAAACATACATATATCAAAATACAAAGCAAATAAAACTAAAACAGCTGACATGCTGGTCAAAAGTGTAAAGCTCATTCTCTTCCAGCAGGGGGCGTCTATAGAACGGCTCTGGTTGTATTTAATATCCATTATACAGAGATAATCTTAAGAAAATACTGTCTAAACCAGGAATTCTCAACGTGTGGGCCCCAGCCCACTAGTGGGCCTCACCGATCCTTCAGGTGGGCTGCAAGATAGCTTAAAATGAACTCTCAATATTCTACTATAATTTTGGGACTTCATTATTAATATGCTTTATAAAATTATTCAAAGTAAAACACTCTCTCGTGTTCCCTGATTGATTACTTTAAAAACCCGGCACAAAAACAGCCTCAGTCAGCAGCTAGTACACGCAAGCCTGTTCATTCACAAGCTATGCAAGTCTCTCTCTGTGTATTTTTTTGTGAACTGTTTAATTCATTCATACAGTTGACCAAATTAATGTCATGCGAGTGTTTTATAACAGACAGACGCCCATACAGGAGGATCTAGCGAGGCTCAATGCCGTTTCTGTCATAGAATGTAAAATAAATGCATATGAGCTTCAGACGAGCTCTGGTGGAGCTGTACACTGTTCCTGTCAGCGATCTCCCAATAACAAATAGCTGCAAACTCAACCGCCATCAGATCGACACGTTTCAACAGATCTAGGCTGTCTTACTGTATGTAAAGGTTTAAATGAGCATTTAAACAAACATTTTTAGAGAAAATGTCGGACAGGGGGGCCTTCAAAAATTGATCGTAGAAAGAAGTGGGCCCCGAAGGAAAAAGGTTGAGAACCCCTGGTCTAAAGTTTAATTACAGGCCCATAGGAAATCTGCAGAAACTCAAAGATTTTTTTTTAATCCATCATTGAGCCTATTTATTTACTTGTGTAGACATGCGTAAATATATATTTATTACTGCATTACTATTGAATATGTTTATTTCAAATACAATTTATAAACAAAGTATAATATTTTATATCATATTAAAAATAATAATATTTTCTATATAATATATATTTTATATATTTTCTGTCTTTTAATAGATATATGACAGACTTGCAAGTTATAAATTTATTATATTTAATTTAATGTGGCAAGTCTTTAGTTAATGTACTCTCAAAATCATTTTACATAAACCTGCAGATTTTTTATTTTTTATTTTACAAAACTCTGTAAGAAATTACAAAACAATGTCAGCAGATTCTGCCTGGTCCTGATTATGAACCACACATTAAATTTGTTTTCCACTTTATCTTTTGTTTTTAACAAAACAAGAAACTGGTTTGGAACAAGTCGACGTTAAATCATGCCAGGCTTTACACTTCTGCGTGAACTATCCCTTTAATAAAACCTCCCAGAAAACTATTTAGGATTTTACTCCAATATTTCACACACCACAAACAGATTATATTGCTATAACATAATACTATGCACTAGTATACAGAAACAAAAATGGTTTTGTCTTAAAACTCGACCTTTGGTTCATTACCTTAACAATAGCTCTCCAGTTGCGGTAGAGATACTGCAGTCTGCGCTTGTATTCCCTCTGCTGTGTGAATCTCCTCCAGTGAGACTGAACACAAACACAGCACTGTAACACTCTGCACTTCAACAGTATTAAATAATATATAGACACACACAATAACAACACACATCAGAGATGGAGACACAATGCATCACATTAAATTAGAGATTGATTCATTTCACGATTAAATAGAGTTGTAGAGCTGTCTGCAATCAATAAATGTGATTATAATCGAAGTCGATGTGGCAAAACAACACCAACATAACGCAAGGGGAGTCAATCTGAACAACACACAAGACTTAATTAATTTAAAAACATTTATATATCAGAATATCAAGTTAAAATCATGATAATTTGCTGTGAAAGTGTAACTTATTTTTAAGTATATTTGATTTCCTTTAAGCATGAAGCGGATGATAAAGTCGTGGTTTAACCCTGTGTGGTGCAGTCTGATGTTGTTTGTGTGTGTAGGCGAGCGTCACCTGTATGGTGATGACGGCGGGCAGCTGTGTGTTGAGGAAATGCAGACGCTCCTGCAGCTTGAGCCGCAGCAGAAACCCTCGCATGCGCGCCTGCAGCTGCAGCACTAGCGGCTCACTGGCCCTCCACTGCACATCTCTACTGTGAGCTGCAGTTACACCACTGCACACGGCCTGCAGGAACAAACACATTTGAGCACACACAGAAAATAGGCTTTCGATTAATTGCACACAGCCTCAGTGTGTTGTCCTGGTTCAGGTGCGTCTCACCTGAATCTCCTCGTGGGTCAGGAAAGTGCTGTTCTGGACGAACCCTTGAGGTCTTTCCCAGCTGCCCTCCAGTTTCTGCAGGTGGAAGAAATAAGAGCTGCTGTCCGCCAGTTTGGTCCTCATCCACGGACTTCTGTTGTCTCCTGATCAACACACACACACACACACACACACACACACACACACACACAAAACTAAGAATCAGCAATAGTCTGATTTTCAGACTAATGTATGGTGTATACTCTCTGATGATGTATTTGCAAACTCAAATTTAATATGAAGTAAGAGGCGGGGTTAATTTGAGCTCCGCCTCTCACAGCAAATTTATGTTGGGAGGGGTGTGCCTAAGAATATTTCACCCAATCAGAGCAATCATAGAAGGTCTGCCGTTCCCTAGGGGAAGCAGTTGGGCAGATATTTTTCAGTGGATTAACTGATTAATTGTTCAACTTACGATGAAATGAAAAGATGGTCCTTAATTTCTCTATCATAATGACATACATTGATACACTCTTGAAATTAGAAACAAAAACTGTAGGGCGGTCCATGATTTTGTCCTTTGTGAACCAATTGGACAGTTGGAAGATGGGTATTGCTAACAAAATTAAGAAAAATTTAATGGAAAAAGGCAGAGCAGAAACAACATCCTGATAGCTCCACTCTAAAGCATTGATAGCCTCGCCCTAAACCACTGATAGCTTCGCCCTAAACCACTGATAGCTCCGCCCTAAACCACTGATAACCCCGCCTTAAAGCACGGATAGCTCCACTCTAAAGCACTAAAAGCCCCGCCCAAAAGCACTGATAGCCCTGCCCTAAACCACTAATAGCTACCGCCCTAAAGCACTGATAGCTCCACCCTAAAGCACTGATAGCCCTGCCCTAAAGCACTGATAGCCCCGCCTTAAAGCACTGATAGCTCCACCCTAAAGCACTGTTAGCCCTGCCCTAAAGCACTGATAGCCCCGCCTTAAAGCACTGATAGCTCCACCCTAAAGCACTGATAGCCCTGCCCTAAAGCACTGATAGCCCCGCCTTAAAGCACTGATAGCTCCACCCTAAAGCACTGATAGCCCTGCCCTAAAGCACTGATAGCCCCGCCTTAAAGCACTGATAGCCCTGCCTTAAAGCACTGATAGCTCCACCCTAAAGCACTGATAGCCCTGCCCTAAAGCACTGGTAGCCCCGCCTTAAAGCACTGATAGCTCCACCCTAAAGCACTGATAGCCCTGCCCTAAAGCACTGGTAGCCCCGCCTTAAAGCACTGATAGCTCCACCTTAAAGCACTGATAGCCCTGCCCTAAAGCACTGATAGCCCCGCCTTAAAGCACTGATAGCTCCACCCTAAAGCACTGATAGCCCTGCCCTAAAGCACTGATAGCCCCGCCTTAAAGCACTGATAGCTCCACCCTAAAGCACTGAGCCCCGCCCTAAAAGAATTCCATGTCACCAGAAGTGAAGAAAAGTCGTTTTGAGGGGGGGAGAAAAATTTATGAAATGCGATTCCATTTTTTTTAGGTGCGATTTTGAGGGCAAATGAATTTTACAAAATAATAAGTGCATAAATAGATCATTTATAAGAAGCACTCCTGCATACACATACAAATAAGAGTATATTGAGATTTCATTGTAACTTTAAGACTGCAAGCAAAAAAAAGAAAAAAAAATAGTAAGAAATTAACATTTGGATTTTATGTGGAATTTAAAACAGAATATTAAAATTGTAAAGTAAATGCAAAGCTAACAGGTGTGTGTGTTTGACTGACCCTCCAGTGTTTTTGCGCGGAGAAGTGCAGTCAGCTCCGTCTGATACCCATCAGCACACTCCGACACCACGCTCCGCAGCGCCACCTCAGGTAGACGCAGAACACGCAACGTCTGAGACGCTTTACACTCTTTCACCGCCTGATTGACTGCTGCTAGACCCAGACACACTGCACACACACACACACAAACAAACAAACAGGTGACACTTTTCCTCTCCATATGCACCAACATTCCCCTTGGAGAACACAGTGCAATGTTTAGTGTGCTTCACACACGTGAGTGGACTTGACAAACCACTTGCAGCACACACTCTCCGCTTTCTGTATGCTCGGAGGAGGGAAAAGTAAAAAAACAAATAAATAATTTAGACTCGTCATAGTAATAGTAATTACTACTAAATCATGCAAAAAAAAAAAAAAATCAGCAAGGGTTTGAACACTTAGCACCATGTGATATTTCAGTCTTTCTTTTTTATTAATTCTGCTAATTTTGTTTTGTCAATAAGGGCGGACGTGTGTACACTGAGGAAGAAAAATCAACTTAAACGATTTTAACAAAGAGCTGCAACATAACAGAGTAAACAACTCAAGGGGGTCTGATTATTTTCCGTACCCACTGTATACACTGTGATAATGTGAAGAGCTTATTTTATCCACAGAAATGGATAAAGCATCTGCTAAATGAAATCAGCATTGGTTTCTATAAAGAGCACTTAAAAATAAATAAATAAATAAAAGAAAACTACATTATAATAATCATATAATATGTGTGTGTGTGTGTGTTCACTCACTCTTCAGGGCTTTCTGAGTGTCCTGATTGGCCATTCTCACACCTTCCTGAATGTCAGCCAACCAGAGCTCAGCTCCAGGGTCTCGGCTCAACTAGAGTAACACAAACAGAAACGGGAACACGGTCAGACAGGAAGTGGAGAAACATTAAGGAAAAACAGCGTATTTTAATTTTAGTGTAACTTTTATTTACTTTTCTGATCTGTGTTGGGCTTTTTACACTAGATACGTTTCCAGTCATTTTAATGCATAAAAAAATCAACTGAAATATCTCAACTATACTTTGTTTAAATACTGTAATAGAACTTATTTATTTTCTTATTAACTTATTTATTTTATATCCAATTCATGAAAAGCGCTATAGAATTAAATCTGCACACCTCGGCCTTGTGTCTGCGTGCGCGGATCAGCAGGTCATGGTAGCGTCTGGCATTGAGTGGCTGGACGTCCTCCAGGCCACTAGAGGGCAGCATGAGCGCAGAAAGAGTCTTCTGAGGGTCACTGCGACTCAGAGCCTGATTGATCAGACCGATGGTCACAATCTCTGGAGAACAACAACAACAACAACAACAACAACAACAACAACCACACAGTCAGTAAAGCTGCTATCTATGTGATACTTAAATGCCAAATCAGCAGCATTGGGAAAGAGTATTCAGTATATAATTTACAATCATAAGCGCTTGAAATGTAAAATAAGTCTGATAAAGGTGTAGTGAAGTTTGAGCTGAGAATATCACACAGATAATGTTCTCCAGCTCTCTGAAACTGCCCCTGTGGGGTTTTGGTGACTGTCGCTTTAAATGCAAATGAGATTGTGCTCTTTTTAGAAAAGGGCGGAGCTACAGATGCCAAAATGACAGATGTAAAACAGCAGTGTGTGTGTTGGCAGTGCTGGTCAGGTGTGTGTGTGTGTTGATGCTTCTGTCAGTCTATGTGGCTCCTGTCTCTGTTCATCTACACCTCCACATCTATAATCCTCTTAGTCTATGCTGACATCATCTTCAGCAGCTCAAACACTTTAATGGCTAATGGACAGACGGCTGCTTCTCACTCAGGGCTGCTGGACATGCTAATGAGATGGAGAGATGCCCACTAGTGGGCGGGGCTTACAGAGGGAGAATGTCAATCACAGTGTTTCTGCAGACTGTTCACGTAATTCATGTCCACCATTAGATGCTGGATATATAATCACACACTGCTGACACTCAACCCTGCATAAGTGATTTTTGCATAACAGCTCCCTTTTAATAATCATGCATTGTAGCAAAACCATATAAACAAAAACACTGATAAACAACTAGACCTTTTTAAATATTTCCTTAGTAAAGCTGCTATAAGCCACTAGTAAAATAAGCACAACAAAAGCGGACTGACGTTCGTGCTCCTCATGAGCAGAAGTGTTGACAGCGTTCAGGCCCGTCTGCAGATCATTCCAGGACAGAAGAGATTTTCCAGCGCTCCGCTTCAGCTCACACAGCTCCTCGAAATACCTGAACACACACTCATTATGACTGATCACAAGCCGAGGCAGGAGTAGGCCAGCAAATTATCATCATTTTAGCACAAGACACTGATCAATTAATGACAAGAAATTAGGCATCTGTATGTGTCCAATGTGTAGCTTTGATATGTATATTTACAATGTTTATGACTTGTTTTATATTTTATATCTAATGTTTATCTTCTTTATAACTGTTTTTTTGCTCTCCTCGTATTTTTAAAGTGTAAAGCACTTTGAGAATGAAGTTTTAAAAGTGCAATACAGCAATACAGGATTATTATTACCTCTGAATCAGACTGTCATCGATGTCTGTGAGTCCGGCTGCAGGACTGATCACTGTAGAACTGAACGCTCCGAAATCTCGGACCTCCAGAGCCTGATTGACCAGAGCCACTGCAGAGAGCATCTCTACTGCTACATACAGCTCCTCCTGCTGCAGCTCAGCCTGAACACACACACACACACACACACACACACACACACACACAATCACAAATGTGCACACACACATGCGCACACACACACAATCACAATGAAACAAACACACGCACGCACGCATGGATGGATGGATACACACAAATCCCACACACTCACACAGATTCACAGAATTGCAGATACGCACACATACACACACAAGGAATTACACACACAGACAGACACACACACACACAGAATTACAAAATTGCGCGCGCACACACACACACACAAAAAGAAGCACAAATGCACAGACGCTCACACACAAATAGAAACTGCAATTCAGAGGTTCAGTACTGGTTTGTGTGTGTGTTACCTGTGGGCACTGTGAAATGTGTGTGTGTGTGTGTTACCTGTGGGCACTGTGAAGTGTGTGTGTGTTACCTGCAGGCACTGTGAAGTGTGTGTGTGTGTGTGTGTTTTGTGTGTGTGTGTTACCTGTGGGCACTGTGAAGTGTGTGTGTGTTTTGTGTGTGTGTGTTACCTGTGGGCACTGTGAAGTGTGTGTGTGTTACCTGCAGGCACTGTGAAGTGTGTGTGTGTTACCTGCGGGCACTGTGAAGTGTGTGTGTGTTACCTGCGGGCACTGGCGCTGCAGTGGTGCCAGCTCTCTCTGGTAAAGCTCTGCTGCAAACGGATAGACATCTGGCAGATGAGCGTCTGGATTCATCAGAGCACGAACCGTCTGACGAGCTTCTCCACGCCGAACAGCCTCGTTTATTTTACACACCGCCTGCTGCACTGCACACACACGCACACAAAGATTTAACACCAATGATTAATGTACGATTAAGAGGTCTGAGTTTTAAGTTCATAAAAGTAAAAACTGCTGTGGGCAATATTATCAGCCCCTTAGAGACCTATTCGTCCCATTTTTGAAATGCATCTCTGCTGTGTGTGTGTCTAGAGTGTGTGTGTGTTTGAGTTTGAGCTGAGAACAGCACACAGATAATGTCCTCTGACTCTCTGAAACGGAACATTTCAGGCTTTGATCCTAATTGTTGCGTTCTGGTGACTGTCGCTTTAAATTCAAATGAGATAGTGCTCTTTTCAGAGGAGGGCGGAGCGTCAGACGCCTGTGTGTCACCATAGCGACAGATGCAAAAACATGACTGACATTATAAAAATACATTTCTGCTGAAGAAAATGCCGCCATGCAGAGCGCAAGTCTGTGAGAAACAAACTTACACAACTAAGACATTTCCTAATACATCATACAGCCCTAATGTCAATGTGTGTGTGAGTGTGTGTGTCAGAGGCGTCACTCACTGGTTTGGTCTCTCTTCGCGTCCTCATTGGCCATGTTGATGCCCTCCTGCAGTTCTTCTCTCTCCAGAGGATCCACACAGCCCAGATCCTGACAAACACACACTTCAGTCAGCAGGGGGCGCTGCTTTATCACTGAACACTAACTATGTCTGCATCTACCTATTTTTATGCACATTGTGGACAGCTTTAGAGAGTGAAGTCTGTGCGTGCGCTCTCATGTGTTTTTGATGGCTGATGATCAGATAGAAGTGTGTGAGAGGCTCTTTGAATCGTTAATATTGGTCTGCAGCTCTCCATTGTTGCAGATGTGAAATGTAAAAGGCCTCAGACCTCCACCAGTTGGTTTTAAAATGCTTCAGTATTCTTCTTCCGAGGGCTGGGTATCGAGTTCGATACTTTAAGCACCGACCAAATTGTCTCGATACTATCGAGTATCGAAAAAATCATTTTCGTTCGGTACCAAAATTTCGATACCCAGGGGTATAATCTTGTTAACGTCAGTGAGCTAGAAAACCTGCGGCATCCTTAACGTGCCCGGATCAAATGCTTATGATTGGCTGCAGCGAGGCTGTCTTGAAAATCAATAGTTCACCACGGTTACGCCCACTCACTCAGAGCTTGTCAAATGTGAGGCTGTAATGTGTACACTACACTTTAAAGCAGTTTTGCATTGTTTGACTGCAAGAAGATCACGCCGGCGCAGTCATCATAACAACGTCATCCTCCGTGACTGATGAGCATAACTGCACGATGGCATCTCAGCGCAAAACAGAACTAAACACTTAAAATTCAATGCTTAATCAGTCATTAATAAGGACTATTGATTAAAGGGTTATTGACAATCAATGGATTATCAAGTAATCATTAGCATCCCTAAATACTCGCCATTAAAAGGAGAGGTCATCCAAAATGGAAAGTTCTGTCACAATTAACTCACCTTTTACTTGGTCCAAACCTGTTTCACTTTGCTCGGATGTTGAACAATATTATACAGTCGATCAAGATTGTTCTTTTGTTTATTATGTATATTGTCAGACAGCTAAAACATTTCACAAGATGTGCTAAATCAGCTGCACAATGGAACTGGCGTGCTGGAAATCCTATAAAATTGAGAGATATCAAGATTTGACATTTATCATGATGACTATCGACAGACTGATATGAAAAAAATAGAGATAATTTTTGTCTGGAGGAGAACAAACACCACAGTAACAAATCCCAACAGTGCTGCAAACCACACTTCTCTCAGCAATATTTATGACTATTATATTTAAGTTCTGTTTCTCAAACGCTGCTTTATTCACTGATGTGTCATGCAATATTCCAGTTTTGTGCACTAAATTAGTTTGGATGAAACCACAGCTAGTGATGATTGTGTGTGTGTGTCTCACCAGGGCTTTCTGCTCTCGGTCTGCACTTAGCTGCTCCAGGTACCAGGATGCGTGATCTCGGATCAGTCCTCTGAGCGCTAAGCTGGAGTTCTGTAGAGCACACAGCAACCCCAGCGCATCACTGCAGTCCAGAGCCTCATCCACACGCTCCACTGCTGCACGCACTGACACACACACACACACACACACACACACACACACACACACACACACACACACACACACACACACACACACACACACACACACACACACACACACACACACACACACACACACACACACACACACACACACACACACACACACACACACACACACACACACACACACACACACACACACACACACACACACACACACACACACACACACACACACACACACACACACTTAATTCAAGCACATCTAAATTCACTTAAACTTAAAACAAACACGGGTCCTTGAAAGTGCTTAAATGAAGTACTTTCCAATCCTTAAATAGGAATGTCCGACATTCAAGCACTTTTAAGAACCCTGAATCTATAAAAATACCACCAAAAAATAAACACTACAGTTGTCGTAACTGTTTTTTTACCACAATAATAATAATCATCAAGTGTCAATGCATTATAAAAAATGAACATTACATACGATTTATTGAAATGTAATGTTGTTATAGAGTTGAAATCCAACCCAAATGTGCTTTACACAGTAATGTGACTCACTGTTGACGGTGTTGATGGAGTCCTGTATTTCTCTCTGCGTCAGATATTCCTCATAAATGTCCTTCTCCTCTGAAGTGTTGGTCCGTGCCCGCGCTGCTTTCTGCACGCGCGCCTGCTGCAGCATCTGCTGATATACAGGCATCAGCGGGTCCTGCAGGGCGTTCAGCATGGCGTTGGGGTTTCTCAGGGTCTGAGCGGTGGTCTGAACACACCCACGATCCACTGCTTCATTGATGGCGATCACAGCCGCGTGCACTGCAGAGACAACACAAACATCAAATGTGTGCTGCAGCCTCAATAAAGGAAATTACAGGGGTGTACCTATAATATCTATATTCATATTTAGAAAGGATGCACAGAATATTCGGCCACTGAAAGATTTTTTTGTTCTGATGACGCAAACAGAAACCGTGGCCTGCACAAGCTTGTCTGAAGCAGCATGTCTGCGGTGTGTCTGCTCTTTTTTTAGCTCCTCTGCACTTCATAGTGACTCTTATAAAGATCCTTCATTAGATGTGGAAATAGATCAGTGCGATGGATGTGAACCCACAGGGAGATGGAGAGGGAGCTGCGCAGGAGACGGAGATCAGAGTGCACTAAAAAGCGATGCACACTCGTTGCTTAATATGTTCAGTGAAATCCTGCAAGAAAGTGTCTCAAATTATAATAGGTAGGCTATTCTGTTCTGACCTATGGCTACAATCTGATGACCACACATATAATAGTCTATTTCTGCAAAAGAAATTAAATATGTAGGCTAATGCAGCGGTTCCCAACAGGGAGGTCCTGGCCCACAAGGGGACCTCACATGCTCCGTGGGGGGGTTGCATCATATTTTAAACAAAGTTTAGCAGTTAACGTTTAGGATGACAATTTTGGCTAACCAAAAAAATAAATAAAAATGAATAAAATGGACAAATTTGTAATTTATCCTCCACAAAAAAAAAAAAAAAGTCTCACTGATTTGCCTTCAGCAACTATACTAGACCCAGGTGACGAAGTCCCAAACATTTCAGGTCGCAGCGCTAACAATACTTACTGGAAACACGAAATGCAAGAAATAACAAAATAGTTACCTGAAATATGGTTTTATTCAATTTTCTCGAAGCAAGGAATCCCTGACCCGGCCACAGTGCATTATCTGCGCCAAGTTCTTGCTAACGAGAGCATGAGGCCATCCAAATTACAGGTGCAGTAGGTGACTGTCTTCAGAAACATTTGTTGTTGTGCTGGTTGAAAGTCTCTTCACATTCCAATAGTAATGATTAAAGTAAATGATCTAAATGTATTTATATGTATTTTTATATTTTGCATAAGGCATAAAGCTAAAAAATGTTCATCGAATTAAATAGAGTCAGGCGGACATCTCTCATAATTCTGATAAGCAGCTCAGACTGTCTGTCAGCAAATGCAGATTTGAACAACTGCACAGCAGTTTGTACACAGCTCCGCCGACCGCTGTTTGTGCATAGACGTGCTGCGCGTTCACAAGAGAGAGAGAGAGCAAGCATGTGCGCGATCGGCAAAAACATGCTGAATCAAAACTTTAAAAAATCTCCCGGTGAAAGACTGATAAGACTATTTTCAGTTTCATAAGGTCCTTTTACAGCATTAATAATGTAGATTTTATTTAGTTTAACAACAAAACACAAGTAAACACCGCTATTCCGCCTAGACCCTATATTGTTTACCATGCAACTCTAAATATTCACTCTGAAATAGCATGTCAGTTTGGCTTAGTAATGAGTGTAATTCCTGCACGCCGCCGGACAAGCACTGGTCGCTTTTAACACGAAAGAGGGCTCTTTAGCTGTCATCTTTAAGGTAGGCGTGCTCCTGTTTTAGGAGGCGTGGCTCTGGACGGCATGGGAGGGACTGGCTGTTTCTCAATATGTGTTCTTCAGCGGTCTTGCGTCCTCGTGTTCTCGTGTAACGTCATCATCAGCTGCCTAAGTTCAGTTCCAATACTCAAGACCGCAAGTACGGAGGACGCGTGAAACTTCCCGGATGTGATCTTGATATAGAGGACGCACTGATGCAGACTAGAGCACCGAACTCGCTCTGGAAGTCCCAGAAGCCATTGCGACTGGAGGTGGGAAGCGCTGCATTTCATCTAGATTTATTATTTAAGTTCATAGATATGAATTAGTTACATCAGGAGTTTCCCTATATGAAACGGTGACAGTAAACATTACCATGGACATCTTAATAAAAGAATAAACACATTAAGGGTGCTGGTTCGCTGAAATGCGTATTAAAATCTGTTTTATTTATATTGTGCAACATATATTTATAATGTTTTCATGCAAAGTATATATTTTGAAAAGGGGAAAAACCATAAATCTTTGTATGAATGCTGTAATGTTTAAATAATTTACAATTTAAAACACGTGAAGGTCATGTGACCATCAGGAAGAACGCAGCATCTCAATTCTCAAAGGACGCGTTCTCTGCCCTCGCGGTCTCCAGAGTTCGTTCTTCCGAGGACACCTGGCAAGACCGCTCTCCACAAAAACACAAGTCCGTTCTCTGCGTTCTTGGAATTGAGAAACAGCCACTGTGATTCAGAGATTGATGCTAAGCTGTTAGCATTGTGGAAGATCACCTACTGCACCTTTAACACGACATTTGCAGACGACTCCCCAATACCACAAGGTGTACCCAACACAAAGGGCCTGATGATGTTTTGCTTTTATGTTTTACATTAGGCTATTATTTGAGGATAAACATATCATTTGTTCGAAAAAAAAATTTTTGTCATACCTACTGCAAACTTATATGAGTAATATTATCATTAAATGTGGAGAAGGGCCTTACAATATTTTTTTAGGGAAAAGGCTGTCTCAGGCAAAAAAAAAAAAAAAGGTTGGGAACCACTGGGCTAATAGGCGTGTTCAGTGGAACGAGTTTACCCCCTTTCTCTACTAAAGAGTAAAAGTAAAGAGAAAGTAAAGAGGCTGAATGGAGGAGGCTCGTTCTTTATCCTTGTGCTGCAGATGCTCTGTTTAACTGTTTCCTTGCTAGTGAAGTGTTCAGTTTTTACTCTTACAGAGTCGACATGTAAATAGCAAATGCACCATGGAGCGACACAACTGACTCTTAAAGCAAATGAGAGACGAGACTCTGATAATAATGCAGGTTATGCTCAAAACACACCCAGAACTCATTAAGAGAATAAGCATAGCCCTGTTAAACGATGCGCTGGGGTGCAGAGCGGATTTTTACATCCTTAAAATAGCAAAAGTGGATTCAGACACATCCTAAATACTTTTGTGGCATGAGCTTTAGACTCTGTGCCTAGATCATTAAAATAGAGCCCAATGTGTGAGAAGCACTGTATTTTATTTATTTATATATTTATTTATTATTATTATCATTAAGGGTGTACAACTTAGAAGCTTTTTCTGTGAAATATATTATGCGACATTAGTCTGGGTTTCACAGAGGGAGTTACAAATCATGAGAAAAAAAAATCTTAAAGCATATTTTAATAAACATTTCAGTTATAATTATATTTAGTTGTTTAATTGAGCAGTCTGCCACACCCACCTGCCGCCTCGTCCACAGAGAGCTCATTGGCCAGGATTCCTCCAATCTTGCTGAACGCCGGCATCTGAATGCCGTATTTATCCAGCTCCAGCTTCATGTTATTGATCTCCTCCTCTGCAAAACACACAAAACACTGCGTATAAATCCTGCTTCTTACACCTTTCTCAAAGTCAAATACAGCAATGTATAAAGTGTGGCAAATTAGATATATGCATAAAATGGCTGTTTGGAGCTTATGTAGGTCGACAATTCAACATTCATCTTTGACTGAATAAACAGTTAGTAAACACAAGTACATCTTATTAAACATAATTTATTTTCGTCACCAATTATCAGAGTAGAACAGTTCCTTAAGCAGTTTGTGATGCATTTTGGAAACAGGAGTTGAGCCCCTGGCTTGAGAAACCCGTTCTCAAAGACTTACTTTTAGTTGTTATTTGGGTAGCTCTCATATTCTGAATGCCTTAGGCAGAATTCAAATGAGCCATTTTAATCTAGATTAATTTCAAGATTAAAAAATGAATTTATTCCACACCTATAATTGATATATAATATAATAAACATACACAGCACACTTTTACTTTGGATACAATTAAATAAAAAGAGAAAATGTTTGATTTCACTTTAGGACTCAAGAAAGGAAAACTGCTCTGCTATGAAACATAAAAGTGCATCACTTTAATTAATAAAATAAATCATAATGAATTTTACCGGTGAACTTGACCTTTCCACAGAGGTCGTGGATCTGAGGAGCGAGTCCCAAACGAAACAAGTACAAACTAACAGAAGAGATCAGAAAGCAGGCAGTCATTAACACACACAGAGACAGAATGTGATTATGATAATAATGAGCACAGACGCAGACCTCAGAGCATGAATACAGTACACCGCTCTCGGCATGTTCTTCTTATCATACACATCCGTCGTCTCTGGATGAAAGATCTGCAGGACAGAAGCAGGTTACCATTATTCTCTTCGAGAGAGGTTTCATCAAATCAAATTTTAGACCCTTAAGACTGACATTTCAGGCTTGTGGGGAGAGACTTGAGTTTATTGACATATCATATCATAGCGTCTCTGGCTATTTCATGGCAAAAAAACTGATCAAATTCGCAAGACTTTAAAAATACTACTTTTATTTTGAAAATAATAACAATAGCAATATACAATACATAAGATAAACATCTAAAGCAGCTTTTAAAGATTTACTTTTGAGAAAACGTCTAGCACAGATTTTTCAGATATAGGTATACAGGACAGAATTGTGAGGATGTTTTCTAATGGCCTGTAGAAATGATTCTTACTTCCCTGCCCCACTTAATGGATTTACATTTGCTCGAATTATACAACTATTTTATAACTACATATTTTAAATTATGAGTAAAAACAGTCAAACAGAAGTTATATACACACATACATTTTTCAACATAACTTTTAAAAAATTGCTTTATATTAATCTAACCGTACAACACTCTTTCCAAGACTGTCTTCAACAGGTAGCAATAAATACATGGAGTGATTGTAAGAAAAACAAATAAACCACACACTGGTAAACTAAGTTAATGAAAAACTTGTTAAAACAGGGTTTCTGCAGGTCTTAAAGTTAAATTTAAGATTTAAGACCTTTTTAAGACCATTATGAAAGAAATTTTAGACTTGTACAAGGCTGAATACTAAGGATTTTTTTCGAATATCTCAGTTGGAAAAGATTTTCACTGTAATACATACTAATGTAATACATTTAATAATAAAAAATATAGGTCAGATCAGTCTCCTAAGCAGTAAATAAATGGATAACTTTTAAACAAATGTTACTGTAAGGAAAGTAATAAAACATTACGGTAAACAGAGTCAAAGATGCTATTGTTAAATGAAAAGTTTTATTAAGATTTTGTTGATGAGTGTTAATGGCCAAATTGGGGAGCTAGCTATACATGAACAAAGGAAAATTAAGACTTGTTAAAAAAGATTTAAGACCTAAAACACACTACTTCTGTAGATTTAAGACTTTAAGGGCTAAAACTTTGCCTTGGAGAATTAAGACACTTTGAAGACCTCACGGATACCCTGTAAAAGCTGTATTAGGATGGACTGTTGGCGATTGGATGGATGTTAGCCAGGTTTACCTGAACATTGGACAATTAAGACCCGTTTAAAATTATATATATATATACACATATATATATATATATATATATATATATATATATATATATATATATATATATATATATATATATATATATATATATATATATATATATATATACATACATATATATATATATACATACATACATACATATATATACATACATATATATATATAAACATACATATATATATAATTTTAAACGGGTCTTAATTGTCCAATGTTCTGGTAAACTGGGCTAACATCCATCCAATCGCCAACAGTATATATATAAATAAATATTAAAAAAATCAGATTTACCGTTGGCAGTCCGACCTCCATCATGGCATTCCTCCAGTGGTTGATGTTGTCAGTGTGACGGAACTGAAGCCCAGAGACCTGAGCAGCACAAATCACACACACGTCACGTCATTTAAAAGATAAATATATATATATGATGTTTCCTTAAAATATGGAGCCATGCACATGACATCCTAGATAAAAGCAGGGTTCTTACTTTAAGACAAATAGCAAATATTTTTTTGCAGAAAATGATTATTTTCATTGGATCATATTCACACCAAGCTGACACCAAATAACCAGCATCGACGAAACCCAGAAAGTGAAAATGATAGCTGCGCCGGTCTGACAATAGCTAAACATCCCTTGTGCCACATTGGGGCAGGTGTATGATAGTGTCCATTTTCACAGTAAACGTCACTCCCCATAGAGGGATTCGCTCCTGGAAATATGTCCAATAATCCATATTGTCGCCAAATATGGATGGAAAAAAAATGGAGTGAAATTACAGCCTCTTTGTATTCCCTCTTGGCTGGAATTGTTTACTTGCTACGTCACTTCACTACGCCACACTATGACTGAATAATCAATCAGAGCATTCTATTTAGCTGACACCGATTCTACACACTCAATTTGGTCAATGAGTGCCGACATGAGGTAAACACCACATATACACTAGCCGAACCGACAACCATCAAAACCCAATGGCCGACTGCAGGGTTGATGTGTCCCGGCCCAAACCTTCAGTCATTATGTGCTGACCTTGTAGCGCTGCTGATCCAGGTCATAAATCTTCTTGAGAGGAACCACACGAGGAGCGAAGCAGTGGCCCAGTTTGGCCAGATAAACACCGTTCCTCAGAGCCTCCTCCAGCTCTGTGGGAGCAGGCAGATCCTCCTTCAGACACTCCTCCATCCACCTGCAGCACACGGCACAGACACACACAAACAGCATCGATCATTTGGAGGGCTCACAAAATCACAACATCTAGAGGCTGTTGTTTTTTTTAAGTCAAGCTACCAAAATCTAAACGCTTCACAACAGGCCAGTGAGCAGGAAATACATTTCAATGCTTTTACAATCTCTTACTAACTGGATAATAATGTATGAGCTGTGCAGCTGATACTAGACATGGACGATAACCGTTTTCAAGGTATACTGCAGTTTGGAAAAGTCAAGGTTTTAAAACAGTCAATATTTTCTGCAATTAAGTAAGATTTTTTTATTTACTTTTTTTTTTGGACAACAGTATCTCCAACAGAAAGGTGTCCAAAAATGCCATTTTAAATTGTAAAGAAAATCTGTTTTTGAAATAAATGAAGACAGCAGAAGTCAGTGATTCATTTAAATTATTTAGCCTGACATGTTTACTGCTCCAAAACATTTGAAATGTTTCTCAAAAGAATGGGCCTGTTCAGAAAGGAGGTTAAGTGAAAACTCAGAGTACTTTAACCCTGAAATGAGAGAAACTCTGGGTTTTCAGTTTCAAAATGGCAGGTTTGTTAAAATCGAGAAAGCAGGGTAAGTCAAACCCGTTTCTGAAGGAGCGGTAACTTTAACTCAGAGTCAGTTACTGTGGTTGCCTAGATTAATGGGATTATTATTCTTTCTAAAATCTATCACTTGATCAATAAAAAAGGCAGACACACAAGTGCACTTTTAAATCTATTAAAACGTGTATAAAATGGGGAATGTGTGTAAAGATTTTATAAACGTCACACATAACATTACTTATTTTATTAAACTTAAATATTTAATTGCCATAGTCACTCGTAATATCTCAACTCCATTAATAATGCCTGACACTTAAATACCCTGTTAGTAATGTCTAGTAGCTGGGAATTAGCTGTTTACAGTGTCTGCTATAATGTTCATATTGATTTTGGTGTGTTTACATGATAAATATGACCAGTCAATGGTTACTGGTTTCCAGCATTCTTCTAAATATCTTCTTTTGTATTCAACAGAAAAAGGAAACTAAAATAGGTTTGTGACAAGGGAAAGATGAGTAAATGATGACAGACTTTACATTTTGGTGAACTATCCCTTTAATAGTGGCTAATGACTAAATAACTGCATATTAATCAAATTATCAATATATTTGACTAGTACAATAACATCAAACATCAACAGAGTATATACAGTAATCAGAGAGTGAAATTCAATACTTGTTAAAGCCTTGAAGACACTTTTAAGACACTTTCCATACATTAAGACCTTACAACCACTTTAGGTTTTAAAAGAAAACATTGACGACATTTTGACTTACAGTATATAATAAATATTAATGTAAGAAACTAATCATAAACTAAAACTTTATTCATACTGATACAAATCTATTAAATCTAGCTAATTCCGCAGGTTGACACCTTTAGAACTGCAGAAATAACAGTGTCGCTCTCATGACAGCAGTAAACAAAGCAGCATGATGTCATATCTAGCAGGATATTATTGATTTAATAAACTACACAGCATTCTGATAATTACAGATTTTTCAGGCAAACTTTAGCACACAACCATCAATGATAAATAAGTTATTACTTTGCAAAATAGCATTTTAGACTTTTAAATACTTTTTAAGGGCTTTAAATGTTTCTACATTAATTTGAGTTTTAATACTTTAAGACGCCGTGGACACTCAGATTAAAGAAAAGCATCAAACATGGCCGCTACAAACAAACCAGTGTGTTTTACTAAACTCATGTATATGCTGTGTGTGTGTGTGTGTGTGTGTGTGTGTGTGTACCTTTTGGCCTCCTCTAGACGACACAGATATTGATAAGCCACATTCTGAATCCTCTGTTCGTCCATCTCTTCTGCGGTCAGACGCTCATCTGAAATACATTTTGTTAAGCAGTTTTTTTAAATCGCAATATCTAGGCCCACACTGAATCTGCGCGCGCAGAATTCCGCAGATGTTTAGCCCATCATTAATTCTGTTTATTTACTTGAGTAAATGTGTAAATCTGAATTTATTCAGTTTTATTTCAGTAATGTATTACTTTTTATTTCATATATTAAGGTTTTAGTTATGATACTCGGCTGGATACTCCCAAAATAATTCTGCAGAAATCCGGATATTTTTACCAAAATTCTCAGCAGAAATAGCAAAAAACGTCTGCAGATTCTATCTGGCCCTGCCAATATCTCTGAGCTAGTTATTCACAGTTAAAATCAGAATTATTAGCCCCCACATTGAATTTTTTAATGATGTTTAACAGATTCAGAAAATGTTCACAGTATGTCTGATAATATTTTTTCTTCTGAAGAAAGTCTTATTTGTTTTATTTCGGCTAGTTTAAAAGCCATATTAAGGTCAAAATTATTAGCCCCTATAAGCTAAACATTTTCTTGATAGTCTACAGAACCATCATTATACAATAACTAATTACTAATTACCCTAACCTGCCTAGTTACCCTAATTACCCTAGTGAAGCCTTTAAATGTCACTTTAAGCTGTATAGAAGTGTCTTGAAGAATATCTAGTCTAATATTATTTACTGTCATCATGACAAAGAGAAAATAAATCAGTTATTAGAGATGAGTTATTAACACTATTATGATTAGAAATGTGTTGAAAATATCTGCTCTCCGTTAAACAGAAATTGAGGAAAAAAATAAATAAGAGGGGCTAATAATTCTAGGGGGCGAATAAATCTGACTTCAACTGTATTTGTAATACTTGCAGAGTTACAGACACAAAAATTCTAGTATGATACTGTACGTGATTGGAAGCGTCCCAGAATGCCAGAAATTAATGAGTGAATTATTGGGATGATTGAAATTGAGTGAATGCTGGAAAGATTAAATAATGAGGGAGAAGTACATAGAAAATGGGATAATCTCTGGCAACATCTAAAATTGGGATAAATGAGTAAATTAGGTACCACAACCTTAATTTCCATACACATTTTCTTTGTTTGACAGGTGTTTGAATATGTAACATGCATGATATGTACAGTATGTGTAGTGTGTGTTCTTTGTTCTGGGCTGTTGAACAATAAAAACTTTGGAAAAGGTGTTCATAAGCTTCACAATGGAAACTCCATGCAATCATTGTGCTAGATTTTGTTTCCAGACCATGTTCTTCAGGCACAAAAACGTTATTTTTTGAGGAACAGAACAAACAACCGGGTTTCAGAATATACACATCTTATTTGTTTATTTATTTTTTACATGTTTATTTAAAGTTATCAGAATGAATCTACAACGAGCATCCTAAAATAGAATCAAAGGCAAGTTTTACAAAGACTGCACTACGAGTTAGTCCAAATGTACAACAAATACAAATTATAAGCAATAATAGCAAACAGGTTAACTAATCATTTACTAAATAAATAAGATTTTTTAAGAGGACTATACACAGGTAACTATAATGTCGCCTAGCACACATATGAGCTCAGCAGTTAAATTCCAAAATAATATAAAGACATCTTAAATACTTTTTTATCATGTACACTTTACATAAAACACACACAAAACATAGATTTTACTCCCACTTTTGAAGGGTTTCCACTGGCAAATAAAACAGATTTCACTAATAGGCAAACCAATCTGAGTGTGAAAATCACATCATGTTGTTGCCATCTTTCTTGTAATTTTTACTCTGTCTCTGAATAATCTCGTGTCATTCTGACCCTCGTCTAAAAAAAAGTGGACTAATATACAGAAGAAAAATAATAATATATAACTGTGAACATTCATAAATCAACTTTCCTATTTATTTTTGTGTTTTTTTCATAATAAAAAAATTCCGTGAATAAAAATAAACAATTTTTCAGACATTGATTTTTGAAAGAAAAAATTGTTTATTGTAATCACTCAGGGCTATAAAAAAATAAAAATTAAAAAAAAATTGTTAAGAATCAATTCAATTTAAAATTATATGTAGAGATACTTTTCAGGATGTAAAAAACACATTTATTGCTTCATATTTTCAAGGGTTTCCACTGGGAAACTGCATGGGACAATACCGTTTTCAAGGTTTGGAGAAGTCAAGGTTTTAAAACCACCAAAGTTTTCTGCACAACCTTCCAAAGGTACGTGTAAGATTTTTTATTTACTTTTTTGTTAGTTTGTTTGTTTGTTTGTTTGTTTTTTAGGACAACAGTATCTTCTGCAGAAAAAATATCCAAAGACGCCGTTTTAAATAGTAAAGAAATCTGTTTTTGAAACTAATGAAGACAGCAGAAGTCAAAGATTCATTTATATCATTTAGCCTGACATGTTTTACTGCTCTAAAATATTATAAATCTTTAAAAATCTTTAAAAAAAAAAAAAGTATTGTTTTCAAAGGGGAAAAAATATTTATGTTTTACCCAGACATTTAAAAAGAATATATTTTAGAGCAGTAATCACAATACCGTAATATTTTTATCCAGGGCCATCATACCACGCTTCAGAAGCTTATACCGGCCCATGCCTAGTAAACACTTGCAAATAAAGCACAGATTTTGCTAATAGGCAAACTAATCTCTGTGTAAAAATTACATCGTGTTGTAGCCATCTTTCTGTTCATTTTACTATTTATTCCCTGAATATTTGAGGTAAAGCTGTAGTCACACTTTATCATTAATATAAATTCAGAAAAGTGTTCTTTGCAAATTCTAAGCATGGAAATCATATTAACTTTAGCAGCCAATGACTATTAGAGTACAACATTGTCCTCAGTCAATTAAATAGTGCTAATGTTGTGTTGAAGTCATACAAGCCATTTCAGACCGAATATTCAAAGTAGCAGTATAGGAACCGTGTCACTGCTCAAAAATGAAGGAAGGTGGGAATATAACACCACCTCAAGCTCTGATTAATCACAGCTAAACCGTGTCATTCAGACCCTCATCTAAAATAGTGGATTAAAATACACAGGGAAAATAAATAAAACACATCTAACGTTATGGCAGTTCATATGTTGACTTTCTTCTTTGTTTACGCGTTTCTTTCGATGTAAAATATAATCTATTTGCCTGTGCTCGATCTGCCACAGACTGGGCCTCATATAAACCCTTCAGAAATCGCAACGAACGTCTATTTTGATGAAATGATTATTCCTGTGAATGTTTTAATGTCGGTACTTACAAACAGAGCGTTGCTGAACACCGTCGCCCATCTCTGTACGTTACAGCTTCAGTCGATATCTGAATAAGTTAATTGATCAATCAATCAATACAAACACACGCTGTTGTGGATAATCCCTGATATTCTCCTCAGAAAACCGTTACTGTCTGAAAGCTCGAATTACTGACACTCTCAGTTTAAAAAATCTGTAACACATCTATATCTACAACTGAAATTAAACTTTAATTCGCCTGTGATTGATAATTACACGATTAAATGCGGCTTGGAAACGCGAGTCCTGTGGTCTGTCAGTTGTTTATGGTTTTGAAAATCCCGCCCGCGTCTCATTGGACGGCGAATGGCTCCACCCACGTAATCGCGGCGGCGCGCGGGGCTGTGCATTATGGGTGTTGTAGTTTGAGTAAGCTGTCAAACAGCAGACCTCTGAAAAGTCACCGTGTTCAGATTGGTTTGACAAGGGAAATATTTTTGCTTCAGATTTACTAAATAGCAGCGTTGAGATTTATACTTATCAAGAAGTTCTTTCTTCTTCAGGGATTGTTTTTTTTTTTTTTGCATAATGATTATAATTTGATTGTAAAAAGCATCTCTGATAAACCGCTTTACTTAATAAGCATTATCTTACTCATAACTCTTAAAGCAAGTTTAAAAACTGTACTTGGTGGTATCAGTGTCTTAGATAAAAAAGGTAATAACTTGCATATTAGACAGAGTCTAATTCAAAATAGCAGTTGTTTCCTGAAAGCCATTTTGAAATGGAAACAAACTTTTTCTTTACCTTTTAGATGATATTTGGTCAACAAGTAATAGGCTTTTACTTCCAAATATGGAAAAAAAAATAACTTCAAAACATTACAAAGGTACTATCTCTGAAATATATTTATTAATACATTTAAAACAGACATTTCCACAATGCTCCTTTTGTAGCACGGAGCCTGAAAGTCTTCTACATCTATTTTTGTACTTGTGAATTTTCTCATGATTTTTGGAAACAGGTTTCAGGGTTGATTTTTTATTCATTTCACAAAATAATTAACTTTGATGAATGCATGATTCTTTTTTGAATTGTAAAACTGGTTATATATATAATGTGGTATTTTTTATTTAATGTATGTTCTGCATCACTAAGTTTTGTATGACTTCTACATATGTTATCATACAACCCTGTATGCTTGCCAGTTATGCTTCAATAAAAATAAAAAAGTAAAAGCGAATTCTTTTAAAAGTCATCGTGTTCATTGTAAACCATAAATATAAATTTACATAAATAGATCTATAGAGGATGCAAATGTTCATGTAAAAATGCATCCTTTTTTTATACTTTTTTTTTCGCTGACGTCAGACATCAGACCTGTTGATAAAAACCAGAAATGCAATCATTTTTAACTATTTAATCTGTTTGATTATATTATGTCACCCTTATTTTTATATGAAAATTTCAAGTCAAGCTTTTTTTTATATTTTCACAATAATTTTTGTGTAAAATAAGAGTTGCGACTTTTAGAGAGGGACTCTTTATGTTAATAATTTTAAGAAAAAAACGTCCCCAAATAAACATACAAACTTTATTTTTCAGAGATAACTTGGGAAGTTAGCTATCAATAAAAAAATATCAGTTTTGTTAAAAAATATATTTGATATATATAATAGGTTTCACACATTAAAAAATATAGTAAATTACAGTAAATACAGTAGTGTTTTTTAACTTTACTATAGTAAAGTACTGAAACTAAACTTGATTGTTGCTACAGTAACACAACAACAGTAATACAAACAAATGTAATACTGTAGTTTTCTATAAGTATATACTACAATACAACACATTTCACTGTGGTAAAAACTAAAGTATGCTGTGTTTGTTAGAGTTTATCAGTTCACTATAGTTAATAGATTAATATTAATGTATTTCAGTATGATGGAGCAAATAGTTGTTCAAACTATAATATAATACACTTTAGTATCAACTATAAATGATAATGGTGTTGTTTTTATACCTGGGGTCTCTTATCCGAATAAAATAACGCAGATTATCACAGAAGAGGAAGCCATGTTTACGTGTTACGTCACGTTTCCATGGCGACGGATGTAAATCCGTGACCCGCACCTGCTCAGGTAAGAGAGAAAGACTCACACACACACACACACACACACACACACACACCTGTCCGTCTGCTCTGATGTGTGTGTTTATATTGAGCAGCTGATGTCTACAGAGAGACAGAGATGAACATCAGACATGAGGAGCCGCACCGGAAACACTCTTCATCATCATCATACTCATCTTCATCATCATCATCATCGCCATCTGGATTCAGTCGTGTAAGTGCGGCTCTTAAACACACACGCACACACGCACACACACATTCTCTCTGCTATAGTTATTACTAAAGTATTTGAGAGTGGTCAGTGTGTGGTCATACAGTGTGTTTGCAATGCGTGTGTGTGTGTGTGTGTTTGCTGTGGTAACTGTGTGTGTGTGTGTTTAGTGACACTCTAGAAGCTGATGAATGATTCATTAGTGAAGTGTGAATCCTTTCTGCCAGTAACACACACTTTAAAACTGAACACAAACTGCTGGAGTGTGTTATTATGGTCCTGCATTCTGCACAGTCAGCTCCGGCTCATTCATAACTTATATTATGAGTGTGTGTGTGTGTGTGTGTGTGTGTGTGTGTGTGTGTGTGTGTGTGTGTGTGTGTGTTTTAAGCCAGAAGAGATATAATTGAAGAACACATGATCCATGATCCTTCTGTGAACTTGTAATTATTGTCTTCATAATAATAGTTATTATAGCGTACAGCTTTAATAACAAATGTGTAATAACCATGTGTGTTTGTTGTGTATTTATACGAGTGTGTATTTGTATATGTCAGTGCGTGTAGGTTTATGTGTGTGTTTATGTACAGTATATGTTTGTGCGTGTGTTTATGTGGTTTATGTATTTGTGTGTGCGCAGCGCGTTTGTGTGTCAACTTATATGTTGTAAATGTTTGTGTGTGTTTATGTATGTTTGTGTGTGTACAGTACATTTGTGTATTTGTTTGTTTCTGTATGTGTATTTATTTGTGTGTGCATATGTGTTTATGTGAGTATATGCTGTATGTGACACATATATATGTATCTACACTCACCGGCCACTTTATTAGGTACATCTAACTAGTACCGGGTTGGACCCTTTTTTAGAACTGCTTTAATCCTTCATGGCAGAGACTCAACAAGCTACTGGAAATATTCCTCAGAGATTTTGCTCCATATTGTCATGATAGCATCACACAGTTGCTGCAGATTTGTCGGCTGCACATCCATGATGCCAATCTCCCGTTCCACCACATCCCAAAGCTGCTCTATTGGATTGAGCTCTGGTGACTGTGGAGGCCATTTGAGTACAGTGAACTCATCGTCATGTTCAAGAAACCAGTCTGAGATGATTGAGCTTTATGACATGCTGCGTTATCCTGCTGGAAGTAGCCATCAGAAGATGGAGACACTGTGCTCATAAAGGGATGGACATGGTCAGCAGCAATACTCAGGTAGGCTGTGGCGTTGATGCTCAATTGGTACTAATGGACCCAAAGAAAATCTCCCCCACACCATTACACCACCACCACCAGCCTGAACCGCTGATACAAGGCAGGATGATCCATGCTTTCATGTTGTTGAGGCCAAATTGTGAGCCGAGCATCTGAATGTGTCAGCAGAAATGGAGACTCATCAGAGCAGCAACGTTTCTCCAATCTTCTATTGTCCAGTTTTGGTGAGTCTGTGTGAATTGTAGCCTCAGTTTCCTGTTCTTAGCTGACAGGAGCGGCACCCGGTGTGCTCTTCTACTGCTGTTGCCCATCCGCCTCAAGGTTGGCCGTGTTGTGTGTTCTGAGATGCTCTTCTGCAGAGCTCGGTTGTAGCGAGTGCTTATTTGAGTTACTGTTGCCTTTCTATCAGCTGGAACCAGTCTGGCCATTCTCCTCTGACCTCTGGCCTCATCAACAAGGCATTTGCGCCCACAAAACTGCCGCTCACTGGATATTTCCTCTTTGTTGGAGCATTCTCTGTAAAGCCTAGAGATGGTTGTGCGTGAAAATCCCAGTAGATCAGCAGTTTCTGAAATACTCAGAGCAGCCCGTCTGGCAGCAACAACCATGCCACGGTCAAAGTCTCTTAAATCCCCTTTCTTCCCCATTCTGATGCTCGCTCTGACCTGCAGCAGATCCTCTTGACCATGTCTACATGCCGACATGCAGTGAGCTGCTGCCCTGTGATTGGCTGATTAGAAAGTTGTGTTAACGAGCAGTTGGACAAGTGTACCTAATAAAGTGGCCGGTGAGTGTATGTAACTACAGTATATACAGTATATGTTTACATATATGTGTGTGCATGTATGTTTAAGTGTTTGTGTGTATGCATGTATATACAGTACTGTATGTGTTTATGCATGTATGTATTTATATATATGTGTGTGTGTGTGTGTGTGTGTGTGTGTGCTCATCAGGCTGCTCATCATGCGCTGTGATCTGCTGTGAGTTGATGGCCTCTGATGGGTCTACAGTCAGAGATGTTGATCAGAAACAGAAGCAGAAGCAGAATAAAGCAGATGTGGAGGATTCAGATGCTCAGGTGCAGATACACAGACTGACCACTGCAGGACACGCGGCGCTGCGGAGCAGAGATTATCATGCAGCGCTGCAGCACTTCAAGAGCGCATTCAAAACCGCCAGCAAGGTCAGAATACACACACACACACATTCACACGTATGTGTTAGCACTGTTGCCTCACAACAAGAAGGTCACTGGTTTGAGTCCTGGCTGGGTCAGTTGGTGTTTCTGTGTGGAGTTTGATTCAATTGATCAACTAAACTGGCCGTAGTGTATGAGTGTGTGTGTGTGTGTGTGTGTGTGTGTGTGTGTGTGTGTGTGTGTGTGTGTGTGTGTGTGTGTGTGTGTGTGTGTGTGTGTGTGTGTGTGTGTGTGTATGTGTGTGTGTGTGTGTGTGTGTGTGTGAATGTGGGTTGCAGCTTGAAGGGCATCCTCTGTGTAAAACATGCAGGAGTAGTTGGTGGTTCATTCTACTGTGGCGACCCCTGATGAACAAAGGGACTAAATCGAAGGAAACTGAATGAAATAATATATACTAGCTATAATGATTTAAAATAATAATAATGAAAATTCTAAACAATAATAATAATACTGTGCATCGTGCGCGTGTGTGTCAGCAGAGAGAGCGGCGTGTACGCAGGGCCTGTGCACTGAATCTGGGCGCTGCATATGTGGAGTCTGGAGACGCACAGAAGGGTCTGGAGGTGTTGATGCGTCTGCAGCCAGGAGCGAGAGGACAGCGCATGGCAGACCTGCAGTTTAACCTGGCCACGGCACATGAGGCGCTGCAGGAGCTGGAACAGGCCAAAACACACTACCAGCAGGCGGCGCAGCTCTACAGATCACAGGGAGATGCAGATGCAGAAGGAGACGCATGCTGCAGACTCGCACACTGCCAGCAGCTCACACAGGTCTGCATGACACACAACACAACATTATCATTAGCCTTACTGTGCATTACAGATCGAGGCATTACAGGTCTTTGTGTGTGTGTGTGTGTGTATGCATGTATATGTATTCAGGAGTGGACTGAGGCTGCAGAGAGTCTCCAGCGAGCGGCTGAGAGCTACAGAACGGCTGGAAACGCATCTGCTGCTGCGCTGGTGCTGAAGGATGCTGGGAAGCACATGCTGCAGAGCGGCTGCTGCGCTCGTGATGACATCATCAGTGTGCTGACCGACAGCCTGGAGCTCAGCGCACACATACAGGACCAGGACACACGCGGTAACTCTACACTCACCAGAAACAGAACTATAATCATCACCATAATCATCACTATAATTTTAATAATAACTATAACCAGAACTATAAATTATACAAGTATAACCACTCTAACTATAACCACTATATGACCATAACCATAACCAATTATAACCATAATTATAACTATAACTAAAACCACAACCATAACTTTAATTATAACTATAACCACTATAAGTATAGCATATAAATATAACTCCTATAACTACAACCACTATATGACCGTAACATTAACTATATTTATAACCACCATAACTATAACCATAACCACCATAATTATAACCACAACCATAACTATAACCATAACCTTAACTACAACCTCTATAAGTATAATTTAACCATAATTATAACTATAACCATAACTATAACCACAACCATAATTATAACAATAACCACTATATGTATAGCATATAAATATAACTACTATAACTTTAACCACTATATGACCATAACCAGAACTATAATCATAACTATCATAACACTAACTATAACCATAACCACCATAACCATAACCATCATAATTATAACCATAACCACCATAACCATAACTATAACCATAACCACCATAACTATAACCATAACCACCATAACCATAGCCATAACCATCATAACTATAACTATAACCACTATAACCATAACTATAACTATAACCACCATAACTATAACTATAACCACCATAACTATAACCATAACCATCATAACTATAACCATAACCACCATAACTTTAATTATAACCACTATAACCATAACTATAATCATAACCACCATAACCATAACTATAACCATAACCACCAAAACTATAACCATAACCACTATAACCATAATCACTATAACTTTAACTATAACCACTTTAACCCTAACTATAATCTTAAACACCATAACCTTAACTATAACCATAACCACTATAACTATAACCATAACCACCATAACTATAACCATAACCACCATACCTATAACCATAACCATCGTAACTTTAACTATAACCACTATAACCCTAACTATAATCATAACCACCATAACCATAACTATAACCATAACCACTATAGCTATAACCATAACCACCATAACTATAACCATAACTAAAACCATAACCACTATAACTTTAACTATAACCACTATAACTTTAACTATAACCACTATAACCATAACTATAATCATAACCACCATAACCATAACCACTATAACTATAACCATAACCACCTTAACTATAACCACAACCTTAACCTTAACTACAACCTACATAAGTATAACTTTAACCATAATTATAACTATAACCATAACCACTATAACTATAACCTATAACTATAACCACAACCATAACTAAAAATTATAACCATAACCACTATAAGTATAACCACTTTAACTATAACCACTATATAACCATAACATAACTATAACCATAACCACCATAACTTTAACCATAACCTTAACTATAACCTCCATAAGTATAACTTTAACCATAACTATAACTAATTATAACCATAACCACTATATGACCATAACCATAACTATAACTATAACAATAACCACCATAACTATAACCTTAACTATAACCTCCATAAGTATAACTTTAACCATAACTATAACTATAGCCATTATTGCTATAACTATAACCATAACTATAACCACAACCATAACTATAACCTCCATAAGTATAACTTAACCATAACTATAATCATTATTGCTATAACTATAACCACACCCGAAACTATAATTATAACCATAACCACTAAAAGTATAACCATGTTAACTATAACCACTATATGACCATAACCATTACTATAACCATAACTATAACTACAATCACAAGCATAACCACGACATAATCACACTGTGTGTGTGTGTGTGTGTGTGTGTGTGTGTGTGTGTGTGTGTGTGTGTGTGTGTGTGTGTGTGTTCAGGGAAGCTGCTGAACGATGTGGGCTTGAGTTTCTCTCAGATGCGTCTGTTCTCCGAGGCGTGTGTGTGTTATGAACAGGCTCTTCCTCTGGTCTCCGCTAAACCGCAGCGGCTGGCGGTGGTGCTGCAGAATCTGGGGGCTGTTCACAACACTCAGGGTCAGTTCCAGCAGGCGCTGCGCTTCCACAGAGAGGCAGCCGCGCTGCACGGTGAGCAGGAAAATAAACACACACTTCACATTTCTGGGCTTCTCAATCGGTGCTTTCAAAATACAGCACTTTTCTCCATTTCTGATCCAAGAGTTTGCAGTTTTGATGGAACCTACACTGCAAAAAAAGCTTTTCTTACTTAAGATACGCCTGCTTATACTTCGTCCAGAAAGTTTGTATGTTTGAGCTCATCTTGTACATCTCCATCTGTTCCGCAGGTTCTCAAGGCAGCCGTGGTGCTCAGGGTCGCTGCTTCAGTAATCTGGGCTTCGCTCTGGTGGAGCTGGGAGAACTGGAGGAGGCCTGGGAGAGTTACACACACGCACAACAGGCCTTCAGAGACACTGGTACACACAACAAACACACTCACTCACTCACTCACACTCACACATACACACACTAACGCACACAATCCGTGTCTCCCCCAGATGATCCGTGCGGTCAGTATCAGGTCAGTGAGGGTCTCGGTGGTATTAAACTCCAGATGAAGGACCCAGAACGAGCCGCTGTTCACTATCAGGACGCCTTGCGGATGCTCTGCAGGTGTCAGGTCAGATACATCAACATATTACACAATGTTGTTTTATATATACATGTACAACCCTAAATCAGAAGTGTGAACAGTATGGAAAACACTATTAAAAAGACGATTAAGTCTTGTACTTAATCGCAGACAATATGAACACTTCACGTCATGTGTAAATCTCCATCCCCTCCTGTCATTCAGAGCCACAGAACACTCCAGAAACAGAGACAGGAGCAGTTTAGGGCAGTGATCAGGTGATGTGATGTGACACAGGTGATGTCAGCAGGTGATTGTGATTATGATCTGCTACAAAAGCAGCGTCAGTAAAGCTCTAGTCCTTTAGGAGCAGAGATGGGTCGAGGATCGCCAGTTTGACAACAAATAGGAGAGAAAATGAGTGAAATGTGTAAACACAATGATCCTCAGAGAAAGAGAGGAGGACATGAGGATATTTCACCTTCAACAGTGCAGAACAGCATTAAAGATTGAAGGAATCTGGAGGAGTTTCAGTGCGGAAAGGACAAGAGCGCAAGCCTACGCTGAACAACCGTGACCTCCGACCCCACAGGGGGCGCTGCATCAAGAGTCCTCATTCATCTATAAGCCAGATCAGCACATGGGCTCAGTCAGGACTGCTGCGGTAAACCTTTGACAAGTACCATAATGCAGAGTCACATCCACAAACGCCAGTCAAAACTGCACTGTGCCAAAAGGAAGCCCTATGTTAACAGTGTCCAGAAGCGCCGTCCACTTTTTGAGCTTGGAGGCATCTGGGATGGAGCATCACACAGTGTAGATGTCTACTGTGCTCAGTAAAGCAGTGCTTCAGGTGTTTTATTTGAGAGAAATGGACACCGTATGCTCTGGACCCAAGCAGAAGAGGATCATCCAGACTGTGACCAGCAGCAAGTCCAGAAGCCAGGCTCTGTCATGGTCTGGGGTTGTGTCAGTGCCCTTGGCAAAGTTGACATGCTCTTCTGTGATGCTCCATTAGTGCTGAACAGCACAGAGAGATTCTGGAGCTAAATGTGCTGCCTTCTTCTCCAGGAACGCCCATGCACATGACAGAGTTCTGCTGCAGAGGAAGAGGAGACAGGTACCGGACTGGCCTGCCTTCAGCCCCGACCTGTCTCCAATAGAGAATGTGTGACGCATTTTGAAGCACAGAATTTGACAATGAAGACCCCGTACTGTTGCCCACCTTAAAGGGTCACAAAACACATGTGTTGAGCTGTTGACAGTCGTATATGTGTCCCACACTGCTATTAACACTGTTAGGACACACATACTTCACTAAAGAGTGAAAATCGGTTGTTTTTGCGTTGTTTCGAGCAAATTCGTTCTTCTGGTTTGAAACAAATTTTTGAAGCTGTGTCACGCCGATTAGGTAATTGCGTGTATTCCAGCGTGTAGACTGGCTGTCTGTAGCTGCGAGTGCATCGTGACGTCTCTGAGTGTGCTGCATTCATTCATAAGTATGGCTTGGTACAAACCAATCAGCGCGCTCTATTGTGTATGCAGTGCAGCTTCATTAATTTGCATGATCGCTTCCAAGACTGTTTTACCTGTACAGTGTTCAGACGGCAGAGAGACGACATGTTGTGTTGCCAAAACAACTGGGAGAAGAAGAATTGTTTGGAGATACGGGTCGTCAGGGTTGCGTTTATAATGTGCTGCAGGTTTTGTTTTCATTTTCCGGCTATGAGAGCGCAGCTGGACTCACGTGTGGATTACAGTGCACACGACACGCTGCAGAAATACGTGTCTTAGGAGCATTGTTTACCCGTGAGCTTTTCTCATCTGGAAATGGTGAAATCCTCATTTGCTGCTCGTCTCCTTTTAATAAAGACGCAGCTCCAGTTAGTGTTGATTGTCCTGTCTCTACAGATTTGGTAAGTGATCAGCATCTTTGTTTGTTTATTCAGATGGCAAAGTATCATCAGCAGTACTCTTCCAGTGTTTAAAGTAAGACCCTAGTCAAATGATTTCTAAGTTAATAAAGTTTACCGCACGTTTATATCACTACAATATTACAGACTGAGAGATCTGCTGTAAATGCTGCTCTCCGAGTGTAAACATGTAAACACCACAACCAAACTATTACCGCCGTGTAGGATTTTCACCGCATTTTGTGGCAGGAATAACACACACAGCTTTCTGACGCTACCCACCGAGTGCATCCAAGTTACAGAGAAATGCGGAGGGTTGTTTTCTCTCATTCGCCGTGCGGTATCAAACATTGCATGAAAAACACACGCTTCCAGCAATTCCTCAAATCAAATATCTCGTTTGTCACGAGGGACATGAATGAAATTCCTGAATAAAAGAGCCAAACTGCAGTTAAACTCCACCATTTAATCATTTGTTTAATAATTGGATTACTGATGTCCATGTAAACACAGTCACTGTCTTTCTCCCCTGCATCTGTGTGTTGTTTTGCCTCTGTGAAAATCAGCGCGTGCCCAAACCAACACTCCCATTTTTATGCTAATGTTTATGCACCTTTCCTCCTCTGACACGCCCCCCTAAACAGAGCTGGACACGCCCACTTTCCTGACTTTTTCCAAACTAGAGGTGTGAAAACACCCTGCTGAGACAAGGGGGGGTTACGTGGCTCTTTAAGCTGAATAATAGTGTCTTGAAGAATATCTAGTCTAATATTATTTACTGTCATCATGGCGAAGAGAAAATAGATCAGTTATTAGAGATGAGTTATTAACACTATTATGATTAGAAATGTGTTGAAAACATCTGCTCTCCGTTAAACAGAAATTGGGGAAAAAATAAACAGGGGGGTGAATACTTTTGACTTCAACTGTAATTGTGAACTTCATCAGCACATGCCTTCATCTTGTAGAGCCATTTCTGCAATGAAACACACCTCATATGCCGGCGGTTCTGAGGACGGCACTGGACTGTAGGCTGGAAGCAGGCCCGGATTGGCTAATCGGGAGAACCGGGAGAATTCCCGGTGGGCCGGTCCGTTTTTTGACCATGAGGGACAATGTCCCTAGCTCCAGAATCTGTTGCTCTCAGCAGTCACACTTTTTAAATTTATTTATTTATTTACTTGACCACAGCCTTCTTATCATTATTTTACCGCAGCTATTTTCTATTTTCTCAGCCTGCAGGTTAATGATGATATAAGTTAGATGAGTCACCTCTCAATGTGCAGCTGTTGTGGTCCAGTGGTTAGCATGTTAGGTTACGATGCTACCGATCTGGGTTTGACTCTCGTCTGAGTAATTTATTTTTTTATTTTTTTATTGTTAAGACATATAATGCTGTTAGGGTTGTTGAACATTTGAAGTTCTAAAGCAGCTGTTTTCCCCAAAAAAAAAAAAAAAAAAAAGACGTGATAGTGTAATTAGAAACTGAATTGGAAATGACCTTAATTTAATAGTCGTGAACTGAGGTGGGCCGGTCTGAGGCTTGAAACTCCAGGGCTGAAAAGAAGTCTCACTCGGGCCCTGGCTGGAAGAGAAAAGACTGGATGCGGATGATCAACATCATCATCACTGACCACTGCAGGAGGCACTGAACTCATGTGGATCACCATCAGACGCTTCCTCTGCAGGAGAAGAAAAACAGAGCAAACATCAGCGAGAGCTCTGCTGCATTCTGATTCTGATCGGCTCATGGTCACTCAGACTTGCAGGAAGAATGGGACAAAATGACCCCTGAAACACTTCCTCACTTGATGTTGTGTAAAGGAACGGCAACATTACAAACTGGTAAATGCTTTACTGATGCTGCTTTACTGATGTATTGAAAAAAACAAAATTGTAATATATGTTTATCCTGAAAAAAAAAACAATAAAAGTCTTGAGAAACACCGTTAATCATGTTTGCTGTGTTGTCTGCAATCAAATACATGTCAAAGTAAATCTGGAAATCACTTCTTTCTTTTTTATTTGCATTTTCCACACTGTCCCAACCTTTTCTGATGTGGGGTTGTTTCATATTTCCATGATTTTAGCATCTGAGTGAGCGATTCATCTATAAACACAGTCACGGCTTTGTTAATGAATCAGTTGGGTTGTATGAATCATTTCAATAAATGATTCAGTGAAATGGTGTGCATGTGTGTGTGTGTGTGTGTGTGTGTGTGTGTGTGTGTGTGTGTGCAGGATGTGTCCAGTTCAGTGCAGGAGCGTCTGGTCAGTAAACTGAGTGAAGCTTTACAGCAGAAGCTGATCCTGCAGCAGGTATAACACTAATGACTATTGCAGTTTGAAATACATCTTTGTCATGTCTCAAAAGTATTTTATTTTTATTTATTTTTACTTTTTTTACTACAATCAATATTTTTAAAAATTAATAGTATCAAATTTCTTCTATGAAGACAGAATTTATTGTCATTTTTCTTTATTTTACAGTGAGATTCTGCAATAATAGTTCTCTTTTTTTGTCAATTATAAATCATATAATGATATTTTTTGTAGTTCTGATGCAGTGATCACAGAATTGGAGAAAACTGCTCAAATAGTGCATCTTAAATAAGCACAGAGCTGTTTCTCTTTCTAAATGGCGGCTGCAGTTGTGTGTTACTCTGCTGTACGTGGTGCAGCCGCTCTCACCGTCACTGATGCTGATCTTCATCTGTCCCTCAGAGAGCAGCAGCAGCACAGAGACAACACACACGTCGACGGTAACACACACACACACACACTCCTCAGGCAATCCTCATGCTGAACACACTCCTGATGCGCTCTCGTGTGTGTTTGTGCAGGATTACGACTCTGAGACCTGATGTACAGCAGCGGACGAGAGAGGAGACGGATGGAGTAAACACAGAGGGTAAGACACACACACACACACATGCATACTTACACACACACACACACACACACATGCATACTCATACACACACACACACACACATGCATATACACACACATGCATGCATGCACACATATATGCATGAATGTGCACACACACACACACACACTAACTCAATCACTTACACAAATACACAAACAGTGCAGATTCACAAATGATAAACCAAAACACAGATAAGTGTGTGTGTATGTGTGTGTTTGTGTGTGTGTGTGTGTGTGTTCACTCTCAGCAGACAGAAGTCAGCATACAGAACTGATCACGTCTTCAGAGCCGCAGCAGAGTCAAGAGCAAGCAGATCAGCACAGGTCACTGCCAGAGGCCAACAGGTTACAGCACACACACACACACACACACACACACACAAAGCACAGACATGGACACACACACACAAAGTAAAGACACACAAACATTAAAAAACACTCTGGTGTGCACGCACAAACACACACAGACACGCCTAGTCATGTGTGAGTGTCAGATCTGAGATCGTTTTGATTTGTTATTTAATAAACATTGGTAAACACTCGAGTTTAACAGAGGTCATGTGTGTGTGTGTGTGTGTGTGTGCGCATGTGTATCATCAGGAATCTGAACAACACGTATGATAAAGCAGAAGTTCATCAGCAGAACGGCAGCTTACAGCCTCCTGGAGCTCCAGCACACGGTGAGCTTTAACACACACACACACACACACACACACACAACACATACACACAGTGAGCTTTAACAAACACACACAGACACACACACAACACAACACACACATACATACACAATCACGCACATGCAGGCACATACATACACACACACACACCACAAGGTAAGCTTGAACACAAACACACTCACACAAACATGCACACACACAGTGATCTTGAACACTCAACCACAATCACATTCTCACACATTCCACCACAAGGTGAGCCTAAATACTCACACACACACACACACACACACACACACACATGCACACACCACCACACAGTGAGCTTGAACACACACACATGCTGTGAGATTAAATAATTCTCTCTCTCTCGCACACACACACACACACACACACTGTGAGCGTCAATACTCACTCCACCAAGATGATTCATCAATGTTAAAGACACAAGTCAAAGAAAATTGCTGTAACATGCGTGTGTGTTTGTATGTGTGTGTATGTGTGTCTGTGTGTGTGTGCGTGTGTTTGTATGTGTATGTGTGTGTGTGTGTGTTTGTGTGTGTGTGTTCAGGTGATGTGTCAGTGAAGCCAAGGCCGCTGCAGATGAACGGGTACGACTCTTGTTTCCTCACAATTTCTTCACTTTCAACTTTCATATACCCTCAATTAATATCCTTATTACAACTATTATTATTTTGATTATTATTACAATTATTATTATTATTACAATTATTATTATTATAACTATTATTACAATTATTATTAAAATTATTATTATTATTATTATTATTATTATTAAAATTATTATTAGTATTATTATTATTATTAATAATAATAATAATAATAATAATAATAATAATAATAATAATAATAATAGTATCAATAGTATTGTTATTGCATTATTTTTATTATTTTATTATTATTATTACAATTATTGTTATTATTATTATTATTATTACAATTATTATTATTATTCAATATATTATTATTAATAATAATAATAATAATAGTATTAATAGTATTGTTATTGCATTATTTTTATTATTTTATTATTATTATTATTACAATTATTATTATTATTATTATTATTATTATTATTATTACAATTATTATTATTATTATTATTATAATTATTACAATTATTATTATTTTTCAATATATTATTATTATTAATAATAATAATAATAGTATTAATAGTATTGTTATTGTATTATTATTATTATTATATTATTACAGTATTATTATTATAATTATTATATAATTATTATCATTATTATATTATTATCATTATTATATTATATTATAATATATTATATTATATTATATATTATTGTTATATTATTATATATTATTGTTATTATTAGTTATATTATTATTATTATGATCATTATATTATTATCATTATATTAAATATTATTATATATCGTTATATTATGTATTATATATTATTATTATTATTAAACATCACATTTTATGTTAAATGCATCACTTATCACAGAGCTGTTGTTCAAGCTCATTTAAAATCAATACTGCTATATTAATATGTTCAATGTCTTTAACATAACATAACATTCACCGTATTCATGAACGTGTGCAACTCTTGTGCTGATCATGATTACTGTAGAAAATAATAGATTTACCAATGTACCTGTTTCAGTGCACACCCATTGGTCAGGAGCTCAGTGACTTCGCCCACTGACAGAGATGAGGCCACGCCCCTGAAGAGGAGACTGAAGTCTATATTCTGCACAGTCATGTGACATAAACACACTGGCGGAGCTTCCAGACTGAACACAGGAGGAAATCTGTAGCAGACACTGAAGCAGAGGATGAAACTGGACTCATTAATGACGTATTGTACATTTAGAGAGACTTTTAAAGGCTGGATCAGATGTGCTGAACACAAAAGAGACTTTCTTTGTGATCATCAATCATGTATTATATTACGCAGTATTTCATCTCTTCACTCGTTTCTATTTATGAGCAGTTAAAAATAAGGATTGTAAGCCTCATCCACTAATGAAGCACCTACAGATAATATCACAATAAACTTTATATTAAAACTTTTCATCAGTAAGCAGTTTTCCGTCTTCAAACTTGAGCTTTCTGGCTTTATTTTCGCGAAGCACAATGAATAAAGCTCTTAGTTCTGAATAAACCCTAATACCAGCACAGTGACAGTAAACGTGTTATAATCCATATTTTAGGTTCTTACTAAATTTTTTATGGCTTGTATAAGCATTTCACTGCATGTCATACTGTGTATGACCGTGTATGTGACAAATAAAGTTTTCTTTTGACTTTAAAAGTGATTTAAAGGTTGTGTAACCCGAATGTACAGTGTATTTTGCTAGAGCACACTGGTATTCTGCTCAATAGAAGGCTTGAAATAGTAACGGTAAATGGTGAGTGAGTCTCTCCCTCTCTTTCTCCCTCTCTCCCTCTCTCTCTCTCCCTCCCTCTCTCCCAGTCAGTCAGATGAAGTCAGTGTTGAGTTGTGTTTAGTCGGGCTCTTTATCTTGTGTGTTTCCTGAACTCAGATGTGGACCATAAGATAAATAATAATGCTAATAATGATGATGATGATGTCTCGCTCATCATGCTCTTTCTTCCTCACGGATGACACTCGGAAAATCATCAACTTTACAGACTGACTGGAGGATCTTCATTCAGTGCAATGGAAAACCTGGAGTCGGCTGGATATTATCATTATTATAGACGATCCATCTGCATCACGCACCAACAACACTGAGGTGAGCATGGCAGGATTACACTCTCACTTTCATTATTGCAGATATTACAACATGGAAAAATACTATAGTCATTTAATATCTTATATAACTTACTCTAATTATACTAAATATACTGTAGCGTCATGGTGGCACAGTGAGTAGCACAATCGCTTCACAGCAAGAAGGTCACTGGTTTGAGTCTCGGCTGGGTCAGTTGGTGTTTCTGTGTGGAGTTTGCATGTTCTCCCCGTGTTGGTGTGGGTTTCCTCCGGGTGCTTCAGTTTACCCCACAGTTCAAACACATGCGCTATAGGGGAATTGATTAACTAAACTGGCTGCAGTGTATGAGTGTGAATGATTGTGTGTGGGTGTTTCCCAGTGATGGGTTGCAGCTGAAAGAGCATCCGCTGTGTAAAACATATGCTGGATAAGTTAGTGGATTATTCCACTGTGGCGACTCCTGATTAATAAAGGGAGTAAGCAAAAAAGTAAATGAATGGATGAATAAATATTAAATATAAAATTATGCAATTTAATATTAATTATAGTAAATATTGTATTGTTTTTTGAACCATACAACAGTAAAGTACTGGAATTAATCTGCTGTGTTGATTCTACAGTTGCTATGGTAACACAACTATAATAGTTAATTTGTTGTGGTGATTCTACAGTTGCTATAGTAACACAACAACTATATTAATTGATCTGCTGTGGTGATTCTACAGTTGCTATGGTAACAGAACAACTATATTAATTGATCTGCTGTGGTGATTCTACAGTTGCTATGGTAACAGAACAACTATAATGATTAATTGACTGTGGTGATTCTACAGTTGCTATGGTAACAGAACAACTATATTAATTGATCTGCTGTGGTGATTCTACAGTTGCTATGGTAACAGAACAACTATATTAATTGATCTGCTGTGGTGATTCTACAGTTGCTATGGTAACAGAACAACTATAATAATTAATTGGCTGTGGTGATTCTACAGTTGCTATGGTAACAGAACAACTATATTAATTGATCTGCTGTGGTGATTCTACAGTTGCTATGGTAACAGAACAACTATATTAATTGATCTGCTGTGGTGATTCTACAGTTGCTATGGTAACAGAACAACTATATTATTTGATTTGTTGTGGTGATTCTACAGTTGCTATGGTAACACAACTACTATTTTAATTGATCAGTTGTGGTAATTCTACAGTCGCTATGGTAACACAGGGTATATTATACTACAATACACCAAAGTTTACTGAAGTACAAACTAAAAGTCTACTACAGTCTTTATTATTGTTAAATAATAATAATAATAATGCATCTTATTCATACTGCAATTTTCTTACACACAGAGTGCTTTTCTCAAAC